>NC_142522.1:15963229-16210729 GCF_964205215.1 Stylophora pistillata | reverse complement strand
GCCACAATCATAGTCCTGGTGTCGACTTGTTCTTTTCATCTTCTCTTTTTTGTTTTTCCATTTAAAAGAGACGACCTTTTGCTTATAATCCCTCTCTCTTCTAAATAGTGTATCTAGCGCGCAGAATGAAGACAAAAACACGCCGATTGCCTCACTGATCAATGCTCTTCCAAGTCTAGTAAAGTTGGTTCTCACGAGCACCACGTCTTAGTTGTCTCAAGCTTCAGAGGTGAAATTAAAAAAATTCCTTAGATTTAGCAGGGTTCCTACTTCCCTGCAACCCTAGCCGTCTGTCAAATAGCAAATACACAGGGCCTTTTTATTGGGATCAAGATACTTTCTCCTCTTTTGACGGATGCCGAATAAAATATGGGAAAGAAAGATTCTCTATGGCAAGTTGACTATGTTTGATTTCAATCCTGCTTGCGGCTTCGCCGCCCGTGTCGCAGCGCCTTGTAAACTATTGGGAGGTAGAAGAGGGGGAGCAATTATTCCACCACAATTTATTGTTAATCAACAAGAGAACCACGAGTCTTCGGGACCACTCATAACACCCGATTTGATTCCACAATTAAAAAAAAAACAAAACAAAAACTAAACTACTACTACTCGATCCTTAGGCTATACCGAATACAACGGAATAATGTTAGCTTTGGCGAAATAGGTCCCTTTTCTTGCATGAAGACTACGTCTTTGCAATATACTCAACTATTTAACCTGATTGACAAACTAAACTTGGCGATGCTGTCGATTGACTTGCCGTTTTTCTAATCCTTTCAGAGGAAGAGCAACGTAATTAAGAGACACCTTACCCACAAAAGTGTGTAACCAGCTCACCTGAACAGATTCAAGAACCTCTGGTTCATCATCGGAATCCACTGAGGCGTCAGCTTTTTGGTCTTTTCTGTTGGAAATTGGAAATGTATCTCTTTAAGCGGGAGTCTGGCCGAAACATACTTAGTTGTCGAGGAAACATAAGCACCAGTTCATGAACCTAACTAGAGTTTGCGAGCAGTTTCTCTCTCGCATCGAAGTCTGGCGAGCAAAAAATCTTGGAAAGCTAATAAAGAAGGGAATCCTAGGCTATACCTTAAGTTTAGTATATATTTTTGGAAAGCAGTTATGAAATGACAGACATAAAATTAGAAATCTTTAAAACTTCACGATGAACTTGCACTCAGTCATAAGCCAATTTCACATAAATAGCTACTGATTCTTTAAAATCAGTATGCTTTAAAGCATTCATTTTGAAGAACATGAAGAGTACAAGCCATGGCAATGGAGTTAATTTTTTGTCACTATAAAAATTTTCTGAAATAATCGTTTGCCGCCGGTGGTAACAGTAAATACAGAATATCGTACACGATTCACAACGCCCTTGATGAACCTTTTATAACTACAGAGATACATAGAGGGGGTTCATCAAATTGTGCTCTACCTCTCTACTTTTTTAAAGTCAAGGTTCTTCTTCGAAGCAATCGCACTCTTTAGGCACTCCTGGAAATGTAAAGTATAGGAGTTCAGTTAATCACGTACGATTTTATGACGGTACAGCAAGGAAAATATAGAATGTATAAGTCACTCCAATAACATTGAAAAACCTTATTTGCCACAGTTTGAAGTAAAAAATAAGTAGTTCACTTCGATTACTTTGAATTTGTGAAATTTTCAAACCCAGTACAGCACTGTTTCAAAAACATGGGACTTGAAGAATACATCTCTTTTTTTTAATGACAGAACATTTTTTGTCCGGCGATTAAAAAAAAAACTGGAACTGCAACAACAGGAGACCTAATACACATTCATATTTACAAATGATGATACCCTTAACGGGATATCCATACCTGTATGATTGTGAAGTGGGAAATGTTTTGCATAGACTGAACAGTCCTAGAAGATAAAAGACAAATATACTTACAACACCTTTCTACCAACGATATGAAGGAAATTTCCTCAACAAATGTAAAGCCTTCTTAATATCCACCTGTGCTTCGTAGAGAATGAATGAATGAAACTTATTTTAATCTCGGGTTGATAGGGTTGGTTAGACCCTAGCAAGGAAAGTATGCTAATAAGCCGAGAAAACAAACCTTAAAACTTATTTAGAGTAAATCCTAAAATAACATGACAAAGCTATTTTGCAATAAAAAGCCTAATTACTAATGATCAATGATAATGATCAATTACTAAATTAAATTCATACGTATGATGCACGATCCTCGCAGTAGATAGCGCTATTTAAGCAATAGCGAAAATCAGACCTGAAAAAAATCAGGCCTGTACGGGATTCGAACCACTGATCTCTGCGATACTAGTGCAGCGCGCTACCAATTGAGCTAACAAGCCAACTGGGAGCAGGCAGTTAAGCTGATTCGTAATAAACCCGTGAAAGTGATAAACCAGATACAATGAAATATATGAAGTTCATATATTTTGAACTGCGGTATTAGATACGTATGATGCACGATCCTCGCAGTAGATAGCGCTATTTAAGCAATACCGAAAATCAGACCTGAAAAAAATCAGGCCTGTACGGGTTTCGAACCACTGACCTCTGCGATACTAGTGCAGCGCTCTACCAATTGAGCTAACAAGCCAACTGGGAGCAGGCAGTTAAGTTGATTCGTAATAAACCCGTGAAAGTGATAAACCATAAACCGTCCTTTTATTTTGCATTCGCTTTTTGATTCACTTGGTAGTTGCTCTTAGTTTTTTTCGCCCTCATATTTCTAAATCTTCGTCATTATCTTTGTTTGGTGTTACTACTTGGAACAGATACATTCCTTCTCGCGATACATTCCTTCTCTACACATCGTGAAGTGTAAGCCGCCAACAAACAAAAATGGTGCTCGTATAGCTACGAGCTGTAAAATAAACTTGTATATTTTTGAAGTGGGATATGTGGACATGTGGATAGCTAGGGAGAAGAGTAAGTGTCCCCCATCATCAACTCAGTTAAAACCCAAATCTCGCTTAAATTTTTAAGTCTGCTAACTGCAAATTGCGCGTTTCAATTCCTTTGAAGGGTTAAATAATGGTCATGCGATAATTATGAAAACCTTTCACACATTACAAATGTCGGACATACTTGAGGGAATAGTCAACATCATAAGATATTCCTTGAACTTTTTTCTGTAGACTTTGCATCTCAATCTATGCAAGAAAAGAACTGTAATTAAATATATCTACTATACCGTATACACTATTACATAATGGAGAGCATTCATGACAATTACAATTCCCACGATACGCGACTCTAACAATCACTCGCACTTACCCAGAATCAAGGGATCACACAATAAGTTTAGTAATTGTTGTACACACACCTTCTTGTCAACAAGCTGAGGCAACGATCTTCTGACATGTTCTTGCACTCTATAAAGCCCAACGGACGGTTCATTTAACATCATGTGAATGTTTTCAAGGAACTTCTCTGTAACTGAATGATATACACAGCACACTTGTTAAACCGTAACAGTATCTATACACGGATGCAAGTGAAGTATAAAAAAACTTGAAACGAGATTTGAGCGAAGTGAATCTAACAAAACACGCCGATGCCTAAGTAATAGTCCCATGTAATTAGAGAGCAATCAGACGTTTTTGATGTCACGGACGTCAGAATACCGGGAGAGACTGGATCGACAACGGCGTTTTAGGCGCGAAATTTTTTACTTAAGCTGGACACCTGCGTCACCACGAACGTGACAGCTGATCACAGCTGTCACGTTTTTGGTCATTGTTTATAAAGGAAATGTAGCCGTAATTTGCAACATGCCGTATTTAAGGGATGTGAAAAAATCCCTTTCAATCGCTCATGACCAAGGACTGGTGTCAGACGAGGAACTGTTGCTATTACTGAAAGAGAATTCGTCAAAAAACCCTGAGATTTCGTACGAAAAATACGTGAGGTTTAGTATCGAGAGTATCGAGGAACCAGAGTGCAAGTCCGAGTTTAGAGTTGAAAAAAAGGACCTTCCACTGCTGGCTGATGCGCTCCGACTACCGGACACCTTCCACTGTAATCAGAGAACCACTGCCGACAAGTTAGAGGGGCTATGTATTTTGCAAGATAACTTAAACTAAATGGTACCCTGCGAGCAGAGGTTTTTTCCAAAACAGGAAAACTATTATATAAGTATTTTTCCTGTTCTGGAAAAAACCTCTGCTCGTAGGGTAACTAAAAGAATGGCGACATACAAAAACCAATTCACGATAAAACAAAACCAAGTAACAGAACCTGCGGAAACTTGTGCCAAACACACAGTTAGGCGCATTTTGTCCCATTTTTAAAAGTTATTGTTTAAGTGCAGATAAAAAACTACTTTCTTATGAAACATACAATGTACTTACGGGTTTGATTTGACGATTGAAAATGAAGACATGGTGTCAGTCTTGTACTGAGACAGTCCTGAGACAGAGCAAAACAACACGCATGGCAAACATCTCGCTTTCACGTCTTTGACCTCACGTCAAAAACGTATGCAAATGCGTACTGATTGCGAAGCTCATATTTAAATTCCGGTTGACGTCCGTGAATCAAAAACGTCCGATGCTTAAGCTCTCTATTGATCAAAAGATTAGGATCTGCGGAAGTAAGCTTTGTCAAGGTAGTTGCCACAATCTTCTTTAGTATAATAAAAATCAGAAACAACAAACGTGTAACTTTACAATAAGTTAATAAGAAAGTCATAATTAAGAATAAATAAAATTTGTAATATTATAGTTTCTTAAATACAGTGAGTTTAATTGACGAGGCATCTACTAAGGAAACAATGCTTGAAGCGTTCAGTTTTAACCCTAGGTAGTCATGTTTATGCTCATGGAGCACACGTCTCCTCTTTGGAGGTAGCAAATTATGAAGTATATGATCATCACTGATTACGTTCTTAAAGAGCCTAGGTCCCTATCTTTAACTAAGTCAAGTATAGTTGTTCTCTTTGTGGTGAAGCCAAACCTGTGGGCCCTCTTTAGAAACCTGTCGATTCTGTCCAGATATTTTTGCTGGTAAGCTGCACCCCAAACTTAAATCCCATACAAGAATTGAGTTGATCTTTACAATATCCATACGATTTGCATACCCTAAGAATGTACATTCGACTGCTGGCTTTGGATAGCATCATATGAGTGAATCTATTCTCCGAGTCAAGTCCGAGCCCGAGTCATGTCCGAGTTCGAGTCAGGCCGAGTCACAGGTCAGCTGTATACCTTTTTTCAGTCAGGCCACGAGGTCTTCGTCAATCAGAATGGCGAGTGGTATGTGCGAATTTTTTTAAATCACATGTAAATCTTCAATGAGTTTACATATGATTACATATACGTAAGCACTGTTCTTTTCAGCTAAATTAGTAACAGAAATCTTTTTTTAACTTTGATTTCTGTAAAGATACAAAGGGCAGCGCCCTTAGCCCTCTTAAGAGGTTTTCTCCAACGAAGTCATGTCAATAAGTTTTTTACTCTCTACTCTACAGCTTCCCGAATATGTGGTCGATCTGACTATCAAAAATGACGAAAAGAACAGCGACGAAAAGGTCAACCTCGAGGTTAGAGTCTGTTGTTTATTTCTTGGCCCTGTTCTGATCGAGCTTTTCTCCAACGAAGTTAAGCTCACTTTTTCTTTTTCTCTCTCTACAGCTCCCTGAATATGTGGTCGATCTGTACCATTTAAAAAAACCACTGACTCGGTCACTTGACTCGGACGCGGATTTGACTCGGACTCGGATTTGACTCGGACTCGGAGTTGACTCGGTGATCCGGTAAACTTAGCATCATATTGTCGATGTGGATGTCCCGGTACGTAGCATCTTCCTGAAATGTGACTCCTAATAGTTTTAACCAGGATTTCCTTTTTAGTCCTGGTAATACTGGAGGGGATAACTTAGTAGATTTGCCGTGCATGCACATTTCCCATGTTTTGGTAAAATTGAGAGACATCTCGTTTGTATCCATCCACTTCATCATGTTCTCAACCTCAGCGGCGGCAGTATCTGTGCTTTGCCTGACAGGAACACTTATCGTTATGTCGTCAGCATACTTCACTAAGAGATTGTTCACTGGAGAAACAGCAGGCGAAACATCTGCAATATCATTCACCACAAGAGAAAATAGAATGGGTCCTAATATGGTGCCTTAAATAGGAACCCCCCTAAAAATGTCAACGAACGCAGTGACCACATCGTCGACAACTAATCTTTGTTTTCGATTGTCCAAAAGGCTTGTGATCCAGTTAATGATATATGGGTTTATGTTAGTAGACTTCAGCTTGTCACAGATAATATTGCAGGATACTGTGTCGAATGCCTTACTAGAGTCAAAGGACAACATGCGCATATAGTCTAGATCTAGTGCAGAAATCAGAAATGTTGACATTTTCAGAGGGCTGGAGTAGTGTTGCACCCCTCCTTAAATCCAAATTGGTCATTGTTAATGTCAAAAAGTCTCACTATGATGTTGGTTAGAGAAATTGGTCTGAGTTGTGTGCATTCAGTAATTGGCAACTCTTTTGGAATCGGTCTGACGTTTGCAGTCTTCCAACGTGTAGGAACAGACTGGTGCATGATAGAGTGGCTAAATATCTTAGTGATAATCGGTGCAAGCTGGTGAGTATAGTCTTCCCACAACCAATGGGGAGTTGATCAGGGCCTGCAGCAGTTCGTTAAGCAGGAACCATTTGTCTGTGTTAACATTAAAAGTAAGGATTCTAGTTCCATAAGGTATTGGAAGTTGTTCAGGTGCAGTATACTGCCGACTGGTGTTGATTTCTTGAAATAGGAATTGATAGTTTCTGGTTCGATGATGGATGAGATAATTTGGTTATTCGATTTTCTGCCAGTTATCTTGCTGACTGTGTCCCACCATCCGCCACCCATTTCTTTAGAAAACGCACTCGCCTGACGAACACTTGAAACCAATTTCTCACATTGTTTAACAACTTCTCGTCCATAAATATGCCAATGAGAAAAAGTTCCCTCTTAACCATTTAGATAAAAGAATCTATGACAATTAAACTCACCATTCTACCCAAACATCCCAGGCCATTGACAAATAACCAAACTGCTTCACAGGGGCTGCAGTTGCATCAGTTCAATCCAAACTACAACAACTCAATGAAGTTCATGTCCATTGACGAAGCTAAAAGACAAGGCCTATGGTTGGATGGACGACTCACTGTAAAAACCGTTCAAATGGTGAACTCTTCTTTGCCTCATTTTCCATCCACTCATCAAAAAAAACTAATATGAATTACACCACCAACTCAACAAACAAACCGTTGATAAAAGGAAAAAAACCATCACAAAACATCTATAATTCAAATCTCAGGTGTGTGCAAAAAGCTTTCTGAAGGAGATAATCTAAAGACAACCAAAGTAGGAACACTATTCAGAAATTAGGAGAATGAATGGTTAGTTAAAGAAAGGAACAACATCCATATACCTGTACAAAAGTACAGTAAGGCTAAAGGTGGAGTTAACTTGAAAATTTCTGTTCTTCTTTATTATGTTTGATATTATTTGTTTGTTATTTTTATGTTAAGCTGTTTATTTGTCTCCCTAATTAAATTGAGTGCTGCTATGCATTCCAAGCTTTGCCTCTACAAGTGCTTACAAAATGTCTCACAGCAGAATCAAAGGACTCAAGAGGGTATCAGTTTCCTCATTATAATGTACAAGGCATTTTCAAAGAAATGTACTACTTAATGATAAGTTTACTCCATAATGAGAATGCTAACTACAGGGAAAAGTAATTTAGTTGATATTCTGCTGTGAAATTGTCAGATTTGAATAATATACTACAAAGCTACCACTCTAGCAAAACAAATGTTGACATCCAAGTATTCCTCCAAACGTTTAAATTATTGTAATTAAGCACCCTCAGGAAAGTGTAATTCCACCTTGGGCAACACTGACTTTGGTGGAAGTACCTTGGGATTTCTGGGTAGTAATAGTCTCACTTGGATTCTTAAGTCCACTAGGAAATTTAATTATTGATTTTCTGTAGCATCCACAATTATCAATTTTTTTTGGTTAATATGGGCCCTATTCTAACCCTTAAATTCTTTAACTCATACTCTTTTAACTTCCCCAAATAACATCAATACAACACCCAGCAGAAAGTAATGATAAAAAGAAAAGTACAGGCAAGAGAATGTTGTTTGATTAAAATTAAATAAATAAAATAAAATTGTGAATTTATATTGCGCAGTTTCCATGACGGGATGATCAACTGCGCATATGATTTTTCAACACCACATCATCAGAACTACCACAATTTTATTAATGTTGAGATCTTGGGAATGAGGTCAAGATGCCCAATACTACACAGAAGTAGTTAATTATCCAAGCAAGAAGCTGGCATATAAGCTACAGCACTTTCAGTAACAGATTTGTCTCCTTCCAAGGTTAAAAGTCCAAAAGCCAACTTTTAATTCTTTACTGACTGTTTAAGAAAAGAGAGATGTCTCAGAGCTGGGATGTTATCATTTTATCAGTATCATTTATCCTTAAATATTCTTAATAGATATAATATCTACTTAATGGCACTTTTTATGTACTCATTCTTTAATGACAAGCTACCAAGTTACTTTAGAAATTATTTTATATCAAATGAAAAATTTCATAGTCACAATACTCGATCAGCCTCAAACGTATTCATCGATTTAAAAAGAACTAATTATGGGAAGTTTTCATTGAAGTTTAGGGGAGCAAAAATGTGGAATGAATTACCTAAAGACCTAAAAGAATCAAAATCATATACACAATTTAAGAGATTAATGAAAATCTATCTGCAAAATCATAGTTCAATTCTATGCTAGAGATATAACTTCAAATCGTAATTTTATCAGCAAAGCAGCAAAATATCTTGCGTTCATAATTAAACCATCCGCTTTAAGTTACAGTTTTTATTAGATGGGGATCTTCTTATAAAAGCTCAGTAGAGCTTGCTAAGATCTCCAGCCATAATATTATAGCTTATTTTAGCAGGCTATAATTAAAGCTATGTAATGTAATGACAAAGGCAAATAAAGTTCAATGTTCCAGTGTTCATCAACATCATCAAGGTACTGATTATAATCATTTGCAGAATTTTTTTTGTGTCATTGATTCTTTTTCCTAGAACTCCAGACCAGACCTGAACCACTAAAAACATACTGTAACAAAAATCTTTGTAACAGCTACAGTATAATAATATTTTCAAACAATAAACTAGCCCTTAGGAGTTGACATACCTCTCCTTAATTTGTGTTCTGTGTCTTGGCTGCTCAACTCTAAAGTACCCATGTCAACTATAAATAACAAGAAATAATTTCATCTACATAATTGACACTATGCATTTCCAATATGTGGCTCCTAAATATAACCCTTCCCATACAGTCCTCCAAGAATTGCAAAATTGTTGTTTGTCCATCACCATGGGACAATGGACTATAGGGCTGGCAGTACTGTTTTTGCAGCAAAACTGCAATTAAAACATAGTTAGAGGCTACCAATTAGATAGTTCTTGTAAGCTTAATTAAGTTGAGGTTACCTACCACTATAATGACAATGGTTATATTAGAAAAAACTTTCATTAACCTTTTCCTGGCATTTACTAGCTTGCTCTGTCTACAGTGGTTACTTGGAAGAAAATGTTGATCATCATTTTTTCATTTAGCAATTATAAACATGTGTTTTTTTTCAACTGGAACAAGATAAGGGTCTTTTGGAAGTAGCTAAGAATTCCTTGGCTTTTGTGACAAACAATAATAGCATGACCTGTCTATGGTATATAACTAATAGCCTTTATATAGCACTAAAACAGGCACAGACATTTGTCCATGGACATCATCTGTTCCGAGATGGGAACAATTTTCCTCAAGCACTGCTCTCGAAAACTGTCAGCCACTAGGAACTGATTATCTTCAATGATAAATACATAAGTATATTTCCTTGTCACATGGAGACTATTTAACAATTATTCCACACGCACGCATTCGATATGAGATGATAGATAGCCAACGAGGCGAGTAGTGCCAAGTTGGCTATAATATCTCATATCCAACAAGCGCTCATGGAATAATTGTTTTATTAAAAACATTAAGTTAAATAATTAAGTTAAATAATTAAATTTCATTAAATTTTTTAGCTCCCTTTTAATTTTAAGCTGATGCACAAGCTTACCATATTTGTAGATTATGGTATATCCTATACCACAACGGCTAAGCCAATAAAAAGTATTCGATTGCATTATCCAATGATCCAGTTTTTAATAATGTTTACTATCCTTCAAATAGTTTTGCAATGTGCCGGAAAGACGTTTATGAACAGTGGATGTAAGGATTGAAAATTAGGGATTAACCACTGGGTTATAGCCTAGGATTTTCCCCAGTTTTAGCTGAAGAATATTCAGTCACATGATACACTTAACCAAGCGCACTTGAGCAAAATTGTTTGATGGCTTTTAATTTGCAATAAAACCGGCTCCTAACATACCTAAATTGTGAAACTTTGAAATATCATCCCTGTTATGATTACCCAACAGGTCATGGTGTGATCAATAATAAAAAGCTTTTGTATTCATGGAAAATATCGAATAATAATTGCCCATTTCCCTGGATTAGCAATGCTTTCCTATTTCTGAATATTTTTGGTTGATCTTCTTACTTTCTGAAAGCCTTAAAAGTTAATTCCCACTGTTTCTCCTACATCTCGCCATTACTGTTCAAGCAATCGTACTGTAATCCAGCACAATAGCCGTTCACTTGCCTTGTTTCCCAATGTGAACCATCTGACTATCTAACATGGCTTTAGTAGTATAAATTTCACTTATGCCAGCCATCTAGTTCTGCGAACTCCAAACCTTCCGAACGAATTCGCGAACGAGCCGAACGAGTGTTTTTCATTGAGAAACACTTCGTTCCCAGAGCCCAACAATTTTCTTGGCCGCTAAGGCCTTGCACGAGAAATAGGCTGAAAATCTAACTATGACGAAAATAAAAAAATGTTCGATGCGAGTTTCGATTAAAAGTCAAATGAAGACCAAGAAAAGAAAATATAAGCAGTTTCTTCAAGCAAAAACTGGGTATTCATCGTTTCCATTTTTCACTTCACAATTCATGTTAAGTCAGTTTACTGGAACAGGGTTATAGAATTACTAGCCATCTGACAACTTCAGGTTAATGTATCCGTCAGCGAAGTGAGAACAAATGTGTGAAGCTATGGCGGATAAAGTCGGTTTGCCCCTGTGCTTACGACTTATGAAATAACCGAGTAAGTAGAAAATGTGTCTCCCATATCAACCAAAAAGTCACTAAATTTGGCAAGACAATACCTCAAGGTATGTGACGGAAATAAAGTAGTTTTTATGTGCTAAATGCTCAACATAATTTGTTTACATGTTAACATTTGTGGCAGGCGAAAGTTAATTGTTTCACTCACCTTTCAGAGTCAGTCAAGTAGGAGAAAATTAATACTGAAAACCTCAAATGTTGCCTTACATTTTTTTACACGATTGCGAGAAAATAAGATGGCAAATTTACAAAACAGCCTTGCCGAAGTCGATCCCATCAGCCATTGGCAGCCTTCTTCTCTCTCCCCTCTCCGCCCGCTATGTTGACAGTTTTCCTTTACCATTGATATCGATTACTTCTGAGTTTGGGCTACTTCAGGTGTGTAAAGTTTTGTAACCTTACAGAATGTTAATTTTTTCTTTTGAAGGAAATTAGAAAATACGCAGAGTTCATTCTCTTCGTTTCATTCACAGGCCTGCAGTTCATTGAGGTTGTTGTAGATCGGAGTAATTGAAGTAGTGTGCTGCTGTAGTTACCGCGCCGGTTTATTTTGCTATAGCCGGTTGCTGTAGAGTGGTACAGATTGCTCTGGCTCGGTAGTTGCTGAAGTCGGTGGATTTTTTTAAATTATCTCTATAAAAAAAAAAAACAAAAAAAAACGGTTTTTTTCGTTGTACTACCGTAAATAGAAATGTAGAAAGAGAAAAAAAAAATGAAAATGCTGCCGGTATAAGCAGGATCTGTAAAACATATGCTGTACCTTTTGGAAATGAGGGATATGAGGAAAAGGGATACTAAATAATAATAAATTTGATACTTATACAGCGCAAAATTTATTATAAGAATATGATCTAATGCGCTAAAGGGAGAAGTAAGTGTTCCACAACACCCCAACCATCCCAAACTGTAACACTTGTAGGTGAAGTCCAAGGTAGCATACGGCGAACTGGATTGGTAGAAAACGTCAAAGCACGTGAGAGTTGCGTGGAAAATTTAGCAACAACAGCATTTAGCTTTCTGTGGAAAATCTGAGCATCCGCTGTTTGGTCTTGTTTCGCAACGGGGATGGGAAAGAGAGCGTGTTGGTCACGAGACCAAAAAAAGGCTGCGAAGGAGACTACAGTGAGCGTGGCACCAGTGTAGATTATTTCTGCTAAAGATTGTTCAGACAGTAGTGACAACAGACCACAAAAACCTGTGTCTGAGTTTTTTCATATAAATAGAAACGTATCTTTACTCTCTATCGAACAGTATTTCGGTTGGAAACTTTGGAAGTTAATGCTCTTTTTCTTCTACGAATTCGAAAAATACAGTTACTCAAGGTGTCCCATCTCAACCAACCCATCCAAAAAAATAAGTCATGCATGCGTAGCATGCTTATGTTTTAATGTGTCCTCACTTATTCCGCCTAAAATATAACTAAAAATCTAATTACGTCTTCAGCACTGAGCAATAGAAAATTTCACTGGGTGACAAATACTGAAACTAAATTTCAAGATTTTCAAATAGCCACTGAACCTCTATGCACCTTAACTGAAAATTTGCATTCTGACCTAATAAGTGATTACCTTATCAGTTCCTAAATATATACAGCTCCAACGGCTAGATTACCAATTGTTAGTCACATGACCAAGTGTAAAGATGGCAAGTTACGTTTAAAGAAAATCTGTACAAACTCCCTTTCCTACACAATCTGGTTTGCCTCCGGCCGGTTGGGGTTCTTAATGATGTTCTTAATGATGTTCTTAATGATGTTATGTTCAATTTAGACCATTTTGTTTCATTTGCTTGCAAGGACCACAATGGAAACTACTGGTTCACCAGTAATTGTGTAATCCTATAAAAAGACTTTTATTTATTTAATCTTCCATTACACTTTTTCGATCAACCTATGCAGAAAAACTAGCTTCCCGGCGGCACCACTTCTAATTGAGGACAACTAATACATAGCACACGCCCCATGAATCAAATGCAACGGTATGTTGAAATATCTTCGTGTTCTTGAGGTTTGACGACGGTTTAAGTTTCCCTTAAATTCCCTTCTGTTGGTGACATATAGCGCTTTAGTGGTTTATAAAAGCGCCAAGCTGAGTGACCACAGCGGAGTCCATGGAGCCCATTACGTACTGGAAGGTTTCATGTCCATAAACCGAGCGACACTCTTGAAGCTTGTCTCGAACGAATTTCCACAAAGGACAGGAGTGCACTGGGTCTGATAACCTCAGCTGGAAAACAAGCAAACACAGATATATTGATTTTGTTCATGAAATCACAGTGTACAGCTAAGAATTTGCTCCATATTTTGGCTTTCCTTTTATCTTCATATCTTATGATGCTTCAGGCATACTCAAAGTTAGTTGTAGATGGTTTTAACCTTCAAAGCAAACCTTCTCAATGGCGACTTTGTTAAAGAGGAGGGAGAACGGCAAAGAATAATTTCCTTCAATCATTCCAGATAATTCATTTACTGTTTTTATTATTTTCCCTTTCACCATGAAACTAATCGAAAGAGAAATTCAAAACAAAATACTTAGATCATTTGACTTTGACCTTTTTCATTCATTAGAAGATCACAATCGTCAATCAAGGACGAAAGTCCTTGGGATACATGTCATCACCGAGTCATACTTCAGGTGTTCTTTTTAATCTTGGAAAATTGAGTTATCAAGTAAACTTGGAGCTGATCCCAGGTGGCTTTATACTTAGTTGAGGAGGTCACTGCCCAGGTGTAGCAGAAAGGTAAAGGGCTCGAATCTTGTTCAAGCCTTTTTTTCACAAGCTCCTTTCTAAAAACTGTTATGCTGCATTTCTTTTAAATTCACTTGACGTTTTTAGTCCATCTTAGAAGCATGTTTTGTATTCCGCTTTGTTATTGAAAAGGCCTGTGAGTGATAAAACCAATTCGAATTTAAACGAAGTTAAAGCCAATAAGTGAATGATTGAATTTATTTTCGATCCGACTAAGAAAAGTTTCATGGGATCGTCATCTACATATTTGGAACGTTCCTGTGGAAACTTCGTTCTGATGCTCTTTCCCGGCTGTTTAGTTCCAATTCTTACCCGTCGTTTCCTTTTTTCTTCCTCTGTGTGTTCTTCACTATCCTCGCCATTTCCAACAAGCACAACCAAACAACTACAACATAAAGGAAAAGGGATGACCGAATTAATAACCCACAATAATGTCACCCACAATAATGTTACAAGAGAGACATATTTCCACTGTGATTCTAAAACGTAGTAAAGACAACAGTTCGTAGTACTTAAAAGTCAACTGTAATAACCAGTCATTCTCAGTACAATTTTAGTTAATATAACTTAACATTTGTACATAAGAACTACTTGGTATTACAAGTACGTGATCTTTCCAACCTCCATATGGAATTACCATGATACCAGTAATGTTAAGATAATCTTTCTGGTAACTGGTCTTACAACAACTGCTCAGTAAGCGAGCAGGCCTTCGATAATATCGAATACAACAGAACGATAATACAACAGAACGAATACAACCGTAATTATAATATCAAATACAACAGAACGATATTATACTGAGTCATAATACTTCAGGTGTTCTTTTTAATCTTGGAAAATTGAGTTTCTGTTGTATTCTATATTGTCCTTGTACAATCTTAGATCTAACTCAGGTATTTTATTAGAGCCACCTAGAGGCAAAATGATGGCAACCCTGGGTAAACGTGCATTTCAGGCAGCTGCACCGCATCTATGGAATGAGCTTCCATTGCAACTACGCAATATTCGATCAATAGAAATTTTTAAGAATTCTATTAAGACTTTTCTTTTTAGGCAAACCTTTTATGGTAGATAAATTATGAATCCTATATAGCCAATTTAACTGTAATATGTAATTATTATTTATTTATCTATTTATTTTTTTTAATTAGATGAGATTTTAATATTTAGAGATATCAGTTGTAAAGCGCTATTGATCTGTTATTGTAAGTAGCGCTATATAAGAAATAAATTATTATTATTATTATTATTATTATTATATTATAATCACGGTATCATATCGTTCTGTTGTATTTGCATTAGAGCAATTTTAAGTTACACTGTACTCGTTCGCAAAACAAGGTGTCATATCACAACACTACCTTCCCACTACGGCCAAACTTACCCCCCGAAGTGGCGAATGTGGAGAGGTTTCACTTTAGTGGCGAAAGTGGAGAGGTTTAACTTTAGTACCGTTAACAAAAGCCTTTCATCGATAATACTAGACGAAGGTCCAATGTGCTAGCCTTGTAGCAAGAGGACTTGATTAAACCCTTTGCTTGATCCTCTCTTATTCTCAAAGGTAAGCGAATTAAGTACTGTCGTGCAGGAAAGGCGGAACAACACTTGGATTGCCAATTTCAAATATGGTATATTTCTGCCTTTGATGAATTCAAATTTGATAGACATATTTTGCAAGTATCCAGTCAGCTCGCCACCATAACAAACTCGCCACTACCACTGAGACAACTCGCCACCAGTGGCAAATCGACTCAGACGTTCTGTGTAGTGGAACTTCAACCGTTAAAAAAAACATTGATACTACGAAGACTATGATCAGTTTCTGTGTAGCGCAACAACAGTGAATTTCGCCAAGCGATTTTTGCCGATGTTGAAATCGTATGAAATTTACAAGCTAAGATGCAGCAGTATATTGCGAGATTAGGCAAGTACAATTATGGCGAAAGTTTACAGAAAAGAGCTTAGCGTCCCTTCTTTTTGTAAAGCACAACGAATGCCGACGTGACCTTTAATGCGAGGTTTGTTCTTATGCCGGAACGCAATTCGAAACCAAATCTAATGAATTCTACATCAAACGAAAGCTTAACCCTGTTTTTATTACTTTGTGGTTTGATGATGTAAAATTTAAATTGTGCACAAACAGAGTGAATCGAAGAAGCAAAGAACAAAAAAAATTGTGGGGATGAGCCTTGTTTGCTTTTGATTCCTTTTAATGCGCATAATTGTAAGAAATTGCGCTCAATGTTGTCTGGACATCAAGAACTCTAGCAGGATTTGACACTATCAAATTTCCTAACCCTCACCACCTTGGTTATTTCTCTGAACAAACTTCATCCATCGACCCCTTGTCTACCGCCAAAATTTCTGTCACCCTGGGCTCGCCATATACAATGAAGACATAAATTAAATAACACAATATTTGACATAACGTTAGGACACCACCTGAAGGCGAGAGGCAGCAAGAAAAAAACAATCTATACGTTGCGGTATTAAAATTACATAAAATGTCATGAGATGTGAACTGCCTGAAATTTATATGTATACCACAAGTAGATGTTCCCGTTATATATAGAGTAACAATTTCTCACTCAGTGTGAGTGCCGCCATCTTCTACTCTGTGAATCTCGTGTAGGACATCAACAGCAGCATCCACAATGATTGCAAACCTTTCCATGACACAATTGCTGTTGCGAAAATAAAAACGAATACAATCGCTTGGCACTCGTCTTTGTAAGTATACACTCAGTACGCTAAATAAACAAATTTGTTAAAATCTCCCTCTACTAGCATTATATAAAACGGTGTATAAAGTTTGAATCAGCACTTCGCCAAATACGGGGAGAACTTAATTACTTTGAAATAAACTGCCGTGAAAAAGACTAACTTTCCCTTGACTTTTTAACGAGTCAAAAAACTGTCTTACTGCACATTTAAAGGAAGCAACGTCATCAGTGACAGCACTGTGAGTTTTCTTCGTTCAAGCCGTGTCATGCCATCCATCTAAAAAAAAAAAGACAAACAAGAAGGCAATAGTGTCATCCTCATACTAAAGCAATCACTGATTTCAAGTAACACCGAAAAGAAACAATTAACGTTGAAAAATCTTCGTTTCATATCAAAACAACTTTTCGTAATCCTGTTAAGAATCATTTTAAGCAATGGCTATAGAAACGATAAAATTAACAATAAGTCAGCCACCAAAAATGTAAGATGGACGTATTACAAATTTCTTCTTGTTACTATAATGCTTACTTTATCCAACCATATATCGAGAAGCTGACTTAACACGTTCCCAGCCTGGAGAAAATCAGAGTTAATAATGAGCCAATAAACTTGGAAAATGAATTCATTGAGACGCATAGTAACAACACTTGATTTCGATTCTACATGACTTGTGGCGATGTTAACATCTTTTTCTCCCTTAAGCACCTCTGGTAAAAGTTATTCAGGAAAAGATTTGGCATACTTTTTCCTGGAGTGCTTCAAAATTAGATCTTGCAATATTTGTATAAGGCAGCCTAGGAGGTTTCATTGAAAGGTTAATTCTCGGGCCAAGCCAAGAACGCAAAAGGGCATACAGGCGAACCTTACAGTAACTGATAGTAAAAAAAGGGCAGTGAAAGATTCACTTTAGCTCATCTCAAACCTGTGTGCCGAGCTGCTGAGCAACATTTTCGACCAGATGAACAAACGCTGGGTAATTATGCAAACTGATTTCTCCAATTATGCACAAGTAGATAACCAGAAGAGGCGTGTGTTCCTAAACAAAACAAAATATTTTGTGAATTTTACGGTCACCAACCTAGAAAGAACGATAGAATGCGATCGAAACATAAAGGAGCACGGCTCTCAACAGTTTAAGTCAAATACTAGTGGCGGAAGGACATGATATGGTCACTGAAGAGATTTAGCGCCGCGTTTACGTGAACGAGAACGGCACGAGTGACCACGTGTCTTTGTTTTCCCGCCATTTTTTTTTCACGTTTGCCCGTTGCCCTTTGCCGTTTCTACGTGAAAGAAACCTATTTCACGTTTGCCGTGTACGTAAGATTTTATTACCTTTCTCTCACAGAGTAGAAGTTAACTGCCGGAAAAGGGCACAAAACTATTCTTTGTTAGTCATACAAGGGCGCCTTCAAATCCACCATGACGTGAACTCACGCGAAGCTAATGCAGCATGATTCACACTATTTCACGTCAAACGCGAAGGGGCAAGTTGACGTTTGCCGTTTCGCGTAAATGCGGTGCTAAATCTTTTTATTATTTGATACGTTCAAAAGTGATGTTTCAGGAATTACGTTGTCTCGAACACGATTGACAGAAATAATGTTTACACTCTTCACTTGGTGCTCTCAACTATCGTGTGTCGACAGTCTACTTCATACTCGATCAATAATCCTGAATCGTGAGGATTCATGAGTTCCACGCCGTTTATGACTCCTTACGGTCGGGTACTATGCCTATACAGGTGTTCCCTGGGTTGCAAGGCAAGGTGCAAGCAAGAGAAGTTCCTCCTTGATGATTCAACCCCCCCCCCCAAAAGATTCTCTAAATTTGTCACTGCACCTCATCCAAATTGTATTATGGGCTTCTTTGACATCCATATGTCTCTGCAGTAGCCTTGATAGACAAAGTTTTTACATAACAACGCTTCTCTAAGTAGGTGGTAGTTTGAACTCATCACTCCATCCTCTTGCTAACTTTCCACCTAATCTCTTTCACCTTGGTTGATCTTGTCAAATCCAGACAGTCCTCCATATGCCAAGGATGTCTCCCTAATCAGGGCCGTAGCTAGCATGAGGCAAGACGAGGCAATTGCCTCGTCTTACTTTTGGCCTTTTTAAATTTTTTTCTTAGATTGACTTTTCTGAAGAAAAATGCCACGGAAAATCCTTAAAAGAGCATTTCTAAACCTCTAGATTTCAAAGTTTTCTGGGGGGCATGCCCCCCAGACCCCTCTCGCGGCTCGCGCCTTCGGCGCTCGAAACTTGCCTCGTCTTGTCCTGAGATCTGGCTACAGCCCTGTCCCTAATCGCTGCATTTGATAGTTCTGTCAGTTTGCACTGGTCGAGGGGCTGGATGGAGGCAATCTTCTAATCCCTCGGTAACTCGATGACATATGATAAATGGCTAATGTATGGAATTGGGTGGTATTGTTCTCCTCCCCACAAACTCTGAATTCAGTTCCTTAATTGTTATGTAGAGGTTGTTGAGATAATGAGAATGATTCGTGGCATCTTAGGATGTATCATTGTTCATAGCCCGCTTAACTCATGTAGAAACATTCCTATGGTCGTGTTGGCCATCCTAGAGTAAAAGCGCGGCAACCAGAAAAATTTTCTACGGTAGTCGACAGCTGTTGCTGTCTGAAACCTATCTGTGGCTCTCATGTACATCTTGTACCATCCTCGCCTAGAGCTTTGGTTGATTCCTCTCCCTACATACACTCTCACTTGTAAGGTTCTCCTATTGTGTGAATATCTTCTTCCTCAGAAAACTGTTTCTTACCCTTCAACTTGACCTGTGCATTTACCCTGACCCCTTCGTTATCCAGGATGAGCTGAACGATAAAGCGTCAGCAATCCATACTTATGTCCGTCGGAAAAGTGCGCACTACACTTTCCTTCCACTTGTAACCGAGCGAGAACCTTCTTCTATTTTAATTTCACGTCCCTTGGAAACTGGTAAAAATAAGTGTAACCGCTGAATCGATCGGTTAATTCTAGAGTCTCTTAATCCAGGTTCATCGAAATAAACGGCATACAAATATGTCAGTTCTGAAAGTAGAATTACACAATCGAAACTTGCAAACGCGAAGTAAAATAAATGCAAAATGAAAGTATACAAAGCCCAAATAAACCGAAAAATCGAACACTTACAAATAATCTGAGGGTTCCTTCTCAAAATAACTGAAAAATGTTAGTCGAAATAAAAACGATTCGCATTCACAATCTTCAGAACAAAATCATCATACACATGGCCGATCAAGATCACTCGTTCGCCCTGTTAACAACTAAGAGTTGGGTCATGTTAAAATCATGAAATGTCCGTTTGGAACCAACAATAACGGTCTTGAGGGGAAACCATTCAGAACGTATTTGAAAGGCATTTTCACAAACCAAAATATGCGGAACCTTTTGTACACACCGAGTTGGTCGATTTACTCAGAGGTCCATGGACGACGCCATCTTTTTTCCGCGTCGCGAACTCATTGGCAGTAGGATGTTCAAACGCAGTGTTAAATGGGAAGAATATCTTTATTGCTTCCGAAAGGAATACTATGCTCCTCGGGTTAGAAAAATCGACGTACATGTATTATCTGCAAGTTATTGTATTTTAATTGCTTGCGTTTTCTTGTGCTAATTATTGCGCTGAGTTGTATTCACGGGGTGCTAAATCTTAGGAATAATGGCAAAGGGACGCTACAAGGCAGAAATCTAAATAAATAAATAAATAAATAAATACGAACCAACGAACTTTTCCTGTTCAACGATTACCTTGAGCGGGCTCACCCTCTCTCTACCATTATAATTATAATTGTGTGAACGATCGTCACATGATAAATTAAGGTCTTCTCGTTTCATAATTGTTACTGTGGAAAATTTACCTCGACCTCAAGAATCATGTTCAATGTTTTCAGCAGCACTGGTGCGAAAACCTCAGGACCAGTGAGAGGAGAGACTTTGATGATAGTTTCAACAACCTGAAAGAACCAAATAAAATAAAAAACATGGGCAAGCAATAAGTGAATGGATTTAAAATACCGAAGAGAGTTAGATTTTCACAATGTCAATGAAGTGCAGTTGGAAGTGTAATATTAGGCGCAATTACAGCTTTATGCCAAACGTTGGATTTGTGAAATATATCAATGACTCTGAATGGTTTAGTGGGAGGACATAGTGACTTTGGCAACTTTAAACATCGCTAGGTTTATTCTAGCCGTGCAATTTTAGGTCATTTTCGCTAAAATGATCCGAAAACACAAGGTTGTTGTGTTTAATTCGGCATATAGCCTCGTGAAATAATTATCCCTCATTCCCTGCCAGTAACCATCATTTACCCCATCACTAGACATCATTCCCCGTCATGAGGAGTCGTTCTCTGTTATTAGCCATTATTCCCCATCACTAAACAGCATTCACCACCACTAGATATCAGTTACTGTAAGTATGACATTATTCACTATCACTAGACATCCTTTACCACCACTACGTATCATTGACTGTTATCAAACATCGTTCACCTGGTGTCATTCACGCTCATTAGACATTATTCATTGTCATATGAAATCCTTCTCCATTATTAGACAGAAGTAATGGGTATTTTACTTATTACGTATAAGCTGGCCATCATACATTTTGTCTTGGCAAATTACAAACTTGCTTTCAAAACTTCTCACTTATAACAAGTTCCAACCCCTCTGAAGTATAATGATGGTGGATATAGTATAATGATTGTGGGTAATGTATGATGATGGTGGATGAAGCATATTTATGGTGGATAATTCATAATGATGGTGCATGATAATGAAAGGGTATGGATTATATAGAATAATGGTGGATAATGTTGAGTAATGGTGGATGATGTAAAAGACCGCATCCCGGTTACCTCAATGGATAGGGCGCCGGCAAGTTGAGCGGGCGGTCGAGGGTTCGAGCCCCGGCCGGACCAACACTCAAGGTCTTAAAATTACCGAGGAGAATGTGCTACCTTTCTATAATATCAGGAAATGGATAGACATTCTAGTCTTCTCGGATAACGACGAATAAACCGTAGGTCCCGTCTCTTGCAGGGTTGGGGCAGGAGACGTTAATTTCCCACGCACGAGATCACTGTGTGGTGGATGTCCTCCCCTGGGGTATGGGATGGGTGGGTACTAGGGACCGCAGAAATTGGCGCAAGCTGTTGCGGGGTCCCTGCCTGTCGGCGAAGCTAATAAATTAAAATTAAATTAAATTAAATTAAAACTAATTTAAATTAAAATTAAATTAAATTAAAATCAAATTAATTAAAATTAAATTAATTAAAATTAAATTAAATTAAAATTAAATTAAAATTAAGATGGTGGATGATGTTGAATGATGTGGATAATGTTGAATGATGGTGGACAAGTCTAGTGACGTTAAATGATGTCCAATCACAGTGAAAGGTAAATTTCTAGTGATGTTGGATAATGTATATTATTAAAAACTGGATCATTGGATAATGCAATTCAAGACTTTTTATTGGCTTAGCCATTATAGTATATGAGCCAATATACCATAATCTAATATCTGTACATTGTAACATCCGGTTTCTTCTTACAAAATAAAGTCTAGAAGATTAGTCTAATATCTTGAGGGCGTTTTTTTTTAAGAAAACAATTATTCCCCTCGCGCTTGTACGAGGCGCGTAGCTCCGAGTTGGATATCTATCATCTCATATCCAACGCGCCCTCGTGGAATAATTGTTAAGTATGTTGAATGACGTCTTATAAAGACGTAGTCAGATGCACTTTCAGCCAGATGTACCTTCAGTATTACATAATTTAGAGATGTTTACATGTATTTGCCAAAAAAAAAATGTTGATCTTCCTCTCATTTCCAATTTCTATCTTGAATTATTTTTCAACAAAAGGGCGTTATGACACTGGACTAAAAATACAGGCTGGTGTAAACTGAATGGTTATAAAGGATACACCCATACCCTAGAAAGGATAATGCTGCCCTCTGGTTTTATATTTCCAAGCATTCTTAAGCAAGCATCTACAACAGGTGCACCACAATTCTGTTAAAAGAAAGAGGAGCTTAAAAAAAAATGACAAAAAAAATTAATTGCCATCACTGTGATATTATCAAATATGAATTTATCAAATCAAACCTGAAGAAATGCTCTCTGATCTAACAACACATAGGATTCCACGATGGCAAAGCATGTTCTGAGGTTTTCAGAGCCTAATTCTGCAATTAAGGTGATTTTAGTAGAGATTTCTGTAAGATTGAAAGTGTAAAGAAAGTGAAGAAACGTAACAAAACAAACTTCTCACTTATACAGTAACAGTTTCAAGTATATATCAACCACCCTTAAAACCTAGCTGCTTCAAAAGTTTAAATGCAATTTTGGCATTATAGCTTTGGGATGAATGCATTACTTCTTCAGTGCCTTGCATTTTGAAAATTTGAATTAGTGGTACATGTACAGGGTAGGGAGATGCATTAGAGTCCTACCCCTACCCCAACAAGAAAATCAACTGTCTTGAATTTGTAGTATGCATTTTTCTTCAATGATAACTGCCACTCCCAGTTACTCTTGACAGGTCATATTGCTTAATATAATTATACTAGATGAGCACTAGCAATCATTTTGTTTTGTCGTCAACTGTCTATCAGTTACATTTGCATAATTAAATACTCAATTTTTTTTCTGCATCCAGAGCATGATTACCTCTTATTTTCATGGCAGCTGATTCCACCTTACCTAACCTATGATGAGCAATGAACTAAAAAAGCACAAAGTGATGACTTTCTTGTTGAAAACTAGTTGTAATCATTTCCATTTACCCAATAATGGTGGCATATTAGTGAATAGCTGCAACAATTCAGGAGCCATACATGATGCATTCATCAAAACATTGTGCCTGCAAATACAAATCATAGAGGAGAGTTTTTAGGATCAATTATCAAAAATGTACACTAAGGTCAGTCATGCCAATCACTCAGTTCACTAAAAAAAAGTGACTTGTGCCATAAATACTATGATTAAAATCCCAATATGACAGTAACATTTAGGACATTCTGTAAACCAAACTCAACCAGAAGGAATTGCATTACTCTACAAGGTTCTTTTTTTTTTCAAACCCTCCAGGACTCAAGTTTAATGCTTCTTGTATTTACTCTTGTTTTCATAATTTCAACTTAATAAATCTAACCTTATTGCCTAAAGCCTTTTTCTTAAAAAGTCAGAGTTACTGGAATCAATGGTAGTTAATCACATAAAAATTTCATTCACTAGGCATAGATAGCGAAAGTAAAAAGGGAAACATGACTAGCAGGGAACAGGTTCTTCTGTTTCATGAGACTGAACAAATTTTTCATGCAACAATTACATTCAAGGTTATACCTGCTATGTCAACATAAAGATCTTTTAAGGAGTAGAACCATAATTTGTGTCAAGCAGATCTCAAACAACCTGCCCCTTGGGCTTCACCCAATTTAATTCACACCCTGGGGTATGGTATGGCAAGATCTGTAGGTATTATATCATGGGAACCAATGTTTCCCAAAATGGTGTCTACCTCATTGTTAATGGCCATACATAATACTGAAGCAGCAAAAATGTATTACCACAGGTCCAGTCCATCTTCCATCAAGTAAATGTGTGATGGCTTAAAAAAATGAAACAGTGACAAATGGAACTTATGTTCACCAGCAAGGTAATCTTATGTAATATGATATAATCATGTATTGTGAATGTAAAGTGTAATCTGATATACTTTAGTAAAGTAAAAATGCAGTATAATGAAGTATGATGCAGTTAGTAATACAACCAAATATAATATCTCTGCACCACCAATTGACCTTGTGGCAATGAAGTCATCCTGTCTTAAGGAAACTTTTTAATGTCTCCAATTTCCTAACAACATGCAAGAGGCCAGGTGACCCACACCCTCACTCACTTCATTAATTGCTGGTTTTCTTTTCCTTATTTAATTGTGCAAAAGCACTAGTCCTATTTCTTACTGCATTTGTTCAACAATAAAGGGCTGTTGTTCTGTGAATGATTGACTCTACATTATCTACACATGGGGAATTTGGAAAGTAAACTTGTATGTATTGTATTTATCACCTGGGAAACATCTGTGCTGAGCTGAATCAAGGGCAGAAGGAAAGAGTACATATTTTCACTCAATATACCAAGGCCCTGTGAAACAACAGAGCCATCAAAGTAACTTTAACACCAAATGTCATAGCTCATGCTTAGCAGATCAAGTCTTCATGCCAAGAATAAATTTATTTGATGGATTGAGAGATTGATGGTTTAATGAGATTATCTTCTTAACAGTTGGCGACTACCTCATTTTTTGTTCATTGTATGATTTATTTAGATACACATGATAGAATCAAACCCTATCTAGAGCCTCCATTCCATAATGTTGCAAAATGTCAAGTGCAAGCTGCTGGCCTACAGTAACAGGTGGGTTTAGAGAGGCTAATTTGAAAAGGCTTTCCTGAGTGAGCTAGAAAATGCTGTGTGCAGTCTTTTTACAGGGTCACCAGTTAACTCAAATTCCTAAGATCATGTTGTGGCATGAAAAAATGCAATTTTTGCTCTTTCAAAGACCACTTTCATCAGGTTAGAAGGGTTTTTCTAAGCTGAAACACATGCTCAGTCAGTGGGTGATATTTGTATATGTAGGTTTAAAAGAAAAATTTAAAACCTTTTTTTTTTCCAAAGAACATTGTGTATTGTGTATTTTTTCTGCTTCAAACAAAAGGCATTTGTAATACCTTTCCCCGGCACTGATATTTTGAAAAAACCTTGCCATTGAATTCATTGTGGAAAACAAGACTAAATCTTTTCAGACCTCTACAAGGTGAGTCACTGTGGAGACAATTGCACATTGAAGCATGCTATGGTCACCAGATGCCTGCCACAACTCAGGAAGGTAGATTGAAAGTGGGATAGCAAATGGTTGGACCTTAGAAAAAAAAAGAAAAATTAAAACAAACAACATGTACAGGTTAATTTTGGCACAAATATCTCTTGAGGACAAGCTGCCAATTCTTACAGAACCTACATCCACATTTATATGGTACACAAAAATAGTAACAACAATAACTTGATGACAATGCTGTTATGTCAGAGGGCGGAAACATTATACATGTATTAAAACAAAGAATGCCAGTTTTCAAAGATGATAAATGATTTTGCTAACCTTGCTTCCAATCCGTTGAATAAGTAATGATAAGACATGCAGCACCTGCATCTGAAAGGAAATTGTGTTAGCAGTTTTAGCATACAAAGGATTATAAAATATATACATAACCATCCAATTCTTCTGGACATCTCCCATACCCTAATGATGTTTTGAGGTGTGGAAACTTTCCAAATAAAATGAATAAGGCTGACTTTCTGGAATCACCAACATGCTTTGATGGATACTTATGACCTGATAAAAGAGCTGAAAATTATCCAGAGTGCCAGTGGTATACCAAGGTATGCATGGTTTTTACAGTCTTAGCTTTTTCGTATATGTGCACGATCCTTCGCAGTAAAGCACTATTTGAGCAATAGTGAAAATCAGACCTGAAAAAAATTTCAGGCCTGTACGGGATTCGAACCACTGACCTCTGTGATACTAGTGCAGCGCTCTACCAATTGAGCTAACATGCCAACTGGGAGCAGGCCATCAAATTAATTCGACATAAACCCGTAGATGATAAATCAAACAACAACAAACATATGAAACGTATGTATGAACTGCGGTTATGAAACGTATATGTGCACGATCCTTCGCAGTAAAGCACTATTTGAGCAATAGTGAAAATCAGACCTGAAAAAAAAAAAAAAAAAATTTCAGGCCTGTACGGGATTTGAACCACTGACCTCTGCGATACTAGTGCAGCGCTCTACCAATTGAGCTAACAAGCCAACTGGGAGCAGGCCATCAAATTAATTCGACATAAACCCGTAGATGATAAATCAACAACAACAAACATATGAAACATATGTATGAACTGCGGTTATGAAACGTATATGTGCACGATCCTTCGCAGTAAAGCACTATTTGAGCAATAGTGAAAATCAGACCTGAAAAAAATTTCAGGCCTGTACGGGATTCGATTTTTTCAGGTCTGATTTTCACTATTGCTCAAATAGTGCTTTACTGCGAAGGATCGTGCACATATACGTTTCATAACCGCAGTTCATACATATGTTTCATATGTTTGTTGTTGTTTGACTTATCATCTACAGGTTTATGTCGAATTAATTTGATGGCCTGCTCCCAGTTGGCTTGTTAGCTCAATTGGTAGAGCACTGCACTAGTATCGCAGAGGTCAGTGGTTCGAATCCTGTACAGGCCTGAAATTTTTTTCAGGTCTGATTTTTCACTATTGCTCAAATAGTGCTTTACTGCGAAGGATCGTGCACATATATGTTTCATAACCGCAGTTCATACATATGTTTCATATGTTTGTTGTTGTCTTAGCTTTTGATGTCATACCTGCCCAACCACCTCTATGACCAGAAAAAAAAATAGTACAAAATCCTCTTGGACAGCTTACGATCAGACAACTGTGTAATACTATGTAGTGCTGATCTCACTGACTTTATGGAACTTCTGAAAAAAGTACCTTTGTATCACAATCGTGGGTACACTTGAGGAGGTTAAAAAGTGCTTCAAAGCTTCCATCCAAAAACTGCAATCAACATACTTAGTAAGTTCAACTACATTAGAGTACATAGGAATTAAAAATTTACAAGGATCATCTGTCAACAACCTCTTTGACTATAAATCATCAAAAAAATCCAGCAATTTCTCAACTTTCAGAAATTGTCAAAAAAAACTTCACTTAACAAAGTGCCAGGTGCCTGGTGCTCAGTACACTTTTTAAAAGTTATAGATTAGCATATTTCAAAATTTGCATCATGAAGGACATTTTCAAATTGAGAGAATTGACTTAAAAAGCCCAAAAATCACATGTTTGCTTGAGTGGATTGCTTGTTATGACAACATATTTGACAAACAAATTGGGTGACCAAATATGGTGCTATACACCTTTTGCTGTTCATTACAAGAAAATACGCATTCATTTGCGTTAAAAGGCAAACAATTGTGTGAAAATACAATCATTAGAGACAAAAAACCCGTCATTAGCACGTGAAGATTCAATAACGATTTTTGCATTTTAATCAGCATTCAATAACAATTATGGGCATTCTTATGCATCATTCGTCAAACAAAAGAGAAAAAGATACTTTCATTTGCGCTAACATCCAAGTCATTTACACCATCTTGAAAGTCAGTAGAGACAATACACATACAATATACTCCATGAACCACTCATTAACATTTTTATCACACTGTTTGCAATTCAATAGCATTACTGGATGGCATTAGTATGAATAAGACAATTATTAATGCACTTGTACAAACAATTCAGTGTTTTTTATATTCAATATGCAAGTAGCCATTTTCAACTGAACACTGATTTTGTCTGAATTTACATTCAGTAGAGTTCATCCGGTTAATTCACTTCAAAGAAACCGACTACTACTTTAACACGGAGAGAGAATTGTGAGAGGATTTGAGGAGGAAGATTATCTTGTGGTTGCAGACTCACTCGGAGTGAACTGATCAATGGCAAGAGGCATTGTGGCGCACTACATCAGAAAGGGCAGGATCCAGGAGAGATCACGAGGAGGTAGAAACAAGGTGTGCATGGATGATAAGATGAGAGATTGCCTACAGGAAATCATCAACGAAAACTGTTTACTCACACTTGCTCGGATAAACTACCACTCAAACCTGAGATCCATGACCGCACCGTGGCAAGGACATCAGACGGGGTGCGACGCTCTTCTGAGTGAAACTTGCGAGGCCCCTTCCTGCTTCCTGCTGACAGAAACAGACTTGATATGCTGAAACTTGACCGTGACCATGGCAATTCCGCCTATCAATGGACAAGTGTCGTCTTCAGCAGCTGTTGGCAGAGTGAATGCTGTATGTTTCGATAATTTCTTGGCACAGGCGAGGACAAATCTAGATGCCGATGAGGGGGTGATCTTTGTGTGTGCCCGTAATGAATGCTACGTGTTTCGATAACTTCTTGGCACAGGCGAAGACAAATCTAGATACCAATGAGGAGGTGATCTTTGTGCATGACGGAGCACCAGCCCACTGAAACACGGTCATTCCCGCCCCAAACATGGAGCTTAAAACGCTTCCTCCCTACAGTCATTTCCTAAACATTGTGGAGCAGGCAATAAGCTGTTTGAAAGCAGCGTCAAGCTGACATCTCACATCCGGAAATTCAAAGACGCATGGATAACAGAGATGAGGCCAGAGCCAGGGGAATCCCAGTGGGGGGTTTCGAACACAGCAACTGCTCGGAGCTCTGCACAGAAACATCGACACTGTGCCTGCCTCCTACCCTAACCCTGCAGGAGACAGGGCCTGTGGTTTATTCGTCCTTATCCAAGAAGACTAGAATATCTATCCATTTCTTGATTATAGAAAGGTAGGAAATTCTCCTCACTTATTTTAAGACCATGAGTATTGGTCCGGCCAGGGCAAAGAAGACAAAAAAAAAAAACTGTCACTTGTGCATAAACAAGATTCAATAAGGATTTTTGAATTTTAACAAGCATTCGAATTTTTGGGCATTCTTATGCATCATTCGTTTAAGATGGTGTAAATGAATGCTATATGCACTATATTGATTGTTTATTGTCTCTATTGACTTTTAAGATGGTGTAAATGGTTACCGCAAATGAGAGTGTATTGTTTGACGAATGATGCATAAGAATTCCCAAAATTCGAATGCTTGTTAAAATGCAAAAATCGTTATTGAAACTTGTTTATGCGCAAATGACGGTTTTTTTGTCTTTAATGATTGTATTTTCACACACTTGGTTCACCTTTTAATGCAAATGAATGCGTATTTTCTCGTTATGAACAGCAAAAGGTGTATTGCTATTGAGTGTGCACTAAATGGAACTCCACTTTACTTCCACTTTGCATCAATTAGATAGCTATAGAATTAGAGGATTTTCACTCAAAGAGTTTCCTTTAAGGAAATGTTTGATATTACATTTAGTATAAGTAAACATGTAGTAGGGTGGATGATTTTGGGCTATGTGAATTCTTTGAAGCTGTGTCCATTTTCTGAAAAGACTGGGACTGTGAAATAGTAGTTGATAAACAAAAGGGAGAAACAGCATCATCTACAATAATTAATTAAACATGTCTAGATTTCTAATATTCAATCATATTATTGATAGCAGGGTTTGCCACTTTATCTTATGAACAATTTCAAAGACTCATAAAAATGATGGTAAAAGGACATGTTTTCCCTTAAATTAAATGAACCTGGTACCTCAAGTATACATACTACATCTTATTCAGCTGTACCTGAACAAAATCTCCAAGATCAAATTCTACATCATCAATAGCTGATAAGGATCAAGGAATTCACTGAATGGTTATCTGCTATGTGTATGAATTATTTTTATTTGAAAAAAATAGTCAGTCCAGTAGGTATTAAAGCAATGGGCTATTGATGGCATGCTATGACAAAACAATCCTTATCATGTTATTAGTGGGTATATAGCTAATTTTTTAAAACTTTCCAACCTGAACTGCAACACCTGGTGGCCTCCCAAGTATATGCTGGGAATTAAGAGTTAAATCTTTCAAGCTCAAAGTGATGGCCATCTCTACAGAAAGAGGGGTAATATGGTTACAAAGGATATCAGTCTTGAGTGTACTTGCTGCAGTGAGACGAACCTGAGACATTAACAAATAATAAAACTGAAGAATATTATATAACCTTACATCAAGGTCTGTGGGCTAGGACTGGTCAAGATAGCATATTCTCAGGAAAGAACTTACTAATACCAATACCCGTAACTGACAATGAGACAGAAACTGAACACACAGGTATGGGTGAACTTAAAAGCCAGAATGGCAGACTGATGGAAGGCAGAAAACACCCCAAATCCTAAAAGACACAACAGCAGAAAATCACCCTAAATCCTAAAATGATGGAATGGCAGAAGGTCACCCCAAACCCTAAAAGACAGAAAAAGGAAAGATCGATTACCCCAAATCCTTAACAACTGCAAAACAATAAATACAGTATTTGCCTTTAATAAACTTTAGGGGTAATGGTGGGGGAATTAATGTAAATAGAAACTCATATTACTTCTAGATCTGTGAGGCAACAGAAATATCATCTTTTGTAAACTACACTCTTCAGCTGATAGCCAAAACACAGAAGTCATATCTCAAAGATTCACCGACAGACAAACTTTATTAATTTATAGCAAAGTCCCACAAAGTGCAATTTTATTTCCTTATCAAGAAAAATAAACACATTTTGTATGCAAAATTGGCATGTTTTTTACCGTGGAAATATCTCAATTTGTTTACTTAGCAATTATAAGTGAATATTGTGTACAACATTTGATAATGATATTAGTTCCTGAGCTTACCAGGATCAGAAGCTTAAGGGCTGATCAACTGATTAAAACAAGGATCCGTTCAGTAACTTTAGCACTCTTTCATAATTCATTTTCTGAGTTCATTGTATAATAGTCAGTTCATCTTTTTCAATCTTGGTCCAGTTAATGATGGCAGAGCACCAAGTTGCTTTATGTATAAGCACTGACAGTGTAACTCACTTGTTGATCAGCTTTCAGCAAAATTGTTTTAATTATATTTCCATGTTTGTAAATTCTTTCTTCAGTGAAAGCAGATTGAAAGGGTGGATGTCTCTGGTCTTGTCATATTCTGAGCTTAGTCATGGATTAAGTATGTCTTATATATGGAGCATTGCTGATTTCTGGACAATGTGATTGTATTTTCACTTTTCCCTCTTTCAGAGGAACATATTATAATAATTATAATGTCACCAGTATGTGCTGAAAAGCATATTTTGAATGAAAGCTGCTATAGGTATCTGCTCAAAGACAGCTGATTTGGTTGATAATTTGGCCAGTAAACAGTTTTAGTTAACCAACAAACATTACTCTGTTAGCTGGAGCTATAGAAGGGTATCTTGAAACTGTGCTTACAAAAAGTTTGGTCTTGTCCTATTCATGTTAGTTTTTTTGACTAGGGAAACCAAGCTCAACCAAGTAACCAAAGATAAGAGACCTTATCAATGCCAAAGGAAAAGCTACAAATAAGTTTGTTTAATTTCTTACAAAAAAAATTCTGGGGCTTACCACCAAATCTTCTTGAACATTCATTAAATTGAGGAGTACTGGATACAATGCAGTCCTGGTTTGACGTGCACATCTCACATTTATCCACTGGCCTGCCATCCAAATGACACGACGCCGCAGAATCTTATACCTAAATGATGAACAAGTACCATGTGAAAGTATTGTGCTTACATTTTAAGTAGATAAAGAGCTGTTATAGCCAGGGACCAAGAAATACCAGCTCACAAATATATGCATGTGAAATCTCATTCTGATGCCATCTACTGTGGCTTCCACTCTAACTTCATCTACATGTAAAATTAATACTAATTTTAGTTCCAAACATATAAGTGTTCTTACACATAGCATAAAATACATAATTATCTATTTAGGTGACTGGAAGCAAAGTCATTGTTGGTTACTTTTTTCTTTCCTTGTTGCAGCTTGTTGCCCATGCACCTATTTAGTTAATATGAATATTTAGTGAATACTCTAATATCTAGAATGACCTACATTATTGGGAACATACATACATACATATTTAATTGACCACTCCCCTTAGGGGCTTTTCAGGGCCAACACTCACCCATCCCACCCAGAGGAGGACATCTACCACACAGTAATCTTGTGCATGGGAATTTAACATCTCCTACCCCTAACCCTGCAGGAGACGGGGCCTATGGTTTATTCGTCCTTATCGGAGAAGACTAGAATATGTATCCATTTCTTGATTATAGAAAGGTAGCAAATTCTCCTCACTTATTTTAAGACCATGAGTATTGGTCCAGCTGGGGCTCAAACCCTCAAGTTCCCACACAACACAATCCGGCGCTCTTACCAACGGGGAGGCGGTTAGCTCAATTGGAACAATTGAACAGGCCTAAGTGATGCTATGAAAATGGATCATTTTGCCTTCCTTCTTGCAAAGATTTATCAAAAGCTTGATTGAAAATTTATGCAAAGATTACAGGCTTTTAAAGGAAGATTTTCCAATGATAGAGTACCATTTCTTCAAAATTTGCATCATAAACAAAAGATTGCAGTAAGAAGTATCTTTTTGCTTGTGTGTGCTTAAAAATTTGCTTTGGAAAAACAACTTAGTACAGAGATGAAATGACAATTTCCGAACAATTGTCCTCAGGTAACGTTGTTTGTACTGTTAATCTCATCTAGATATCCAATTGACACCAGGGTATGTTCCCAGCAAATGTCAAAAGCAATCACATGCCTTCAACAGGGATGTTTCTATCAAATGAATAAAGGCTGATAGTTTCTAAAGAAACTGTTTGGGGCTGCGTCGGTGGGGGTAACGAAATAATTTGGATATAAATTATCAACAAAGTTGAAATGGTAAATTGGCCACCATAACGATTACAAAAGCTGACATTTCGAGCGTTAGCCCTTCGTCAGAGCGAATAGAGGAATTGTGGGTCGTGTGGGCTTTTAAAGGCAGAAAATGGAGCTAGGTTATTGGTGGGAACATGGCAACGAGAAAAACATGAATAAATTAGTGGAATGAAAAGCGTTTGTTGATCCCTATGGGATTTAGATTGCCGGTTTAAAAGACGAGCTTTCTATCAGTTTGGTCATGTTTCTCAAGGCAACTGTGAAAAGAATGACCAAAGCTTTCTTTGAAGGTACCTGGTCACTTCACCAACACGTCAGCTTACCACAACCAACTCACAAGTTGACCAAAGGTATCCGTGAGTTGACAATGATGTAGGCAAAGTGACCGGTAACTGTTTACTCTAGTTCAAACAGCATGTAAAGGAGATTCCGTAATATTAAATTTTAGGTGTTTTAGTCTACCACCACATTGAGGATATAATTATATGTTTTTTGGATATACACCTTTTTCAAACCATCTGATTTCAAAGAAAAAGATCTAAACTGATCCCTAACTTCTTTTTTAATTTTTAAAAAATTTCTTTTTTCCTTTCTTTCTGGAAACTGATGATTTCTCTGGTCCAACGACCACAATGTTTATCTTAATATACATTTGTTAATCTTTCAATGAGAGAGGATTGAAAACAGTTCAAGTTATTGCTCATAAAACCAAGGGAAACACATGTTTGAAGGTTGGACAAACCACAAACCCTTGTCACTCTTTGCTCAATATATATATTTTTAATCAATCTTTGCAAGTTTTGCCCTGTTTTGGTCTTGGCGTTATTTTGTTTTTCAACCAAGGACTTCTTTCTCCTTTTTTCATGTGTCATGATGACAAAATTGACTCAATCATTGTTTTTGAAAAATACAGCACTAAAATATGCATAAACAAAGTTGATGAAAAACATTGGCATGCTAATTATGCAAATTTTCAACAAAGTGGACTAATTCAGATGAAGTTTGAGTATGCAGATACATGATGTACGGCTGTATCTTAGGATATATTATGGTTTGAGTAAAGGCTGATAGTTTCTAAAGAAACTGTTTGGGGCTGCGTCGGTGGGGGTAACAAAATAATTTTGAATATATCAACAAAGTTCCGACGAAGGGCTAACGCTCGAAACGTCAGCTTTTATAATCGTAACGGTGGCCAATTTACCATTTCAACTTTGTTGATTGAGAACTAAGAATTATCCAAATATGGAGAGTTTTTAGTGTAAACTGTAAAACAAAAACTATGGACTCTATTCAACAAACCTTGATAATTAGATATACGTACAGTAATTGTACAAACAAAAGAAAGCATGGGTACATCTTTTCATAAATGTGATTTATGGAGAGCTGCAACCAGCTTTTCTGCCTCCTAAATTTGCTTTCAAGTAATCATTAGTAGTTATTCTAGGGCTAGGTTTTTGGATTGGTTTAATTCACTATAGAAGACATTTAATAGTCTAGCTTCCAGGAAAGAAGAGTATTTTCTGTTGTCACATTTTATATGCAATACCTGCCGTAAACACATACCTGGATGAGTGGTTGTTTAATTCCTGGAGTAGTTGATTGAGAAACCAATTATCAAAGTCAATTTCATCAAAAAGGTCATATGATGCAAGTCCACAAGCCTTATATACTATAAAAATGAAGGGAAAAAACACAAATTAACAGTAATTTATTTATTGTAGTGCAAAATGCATAATAGTTTCTAGTGAGGCCTTAAACCCCTGTTAAAATTAAAAACAAATTATAAACTAGTCTGAGCAAGGAAAGACACCATGAAATGATTATTGTTAAGTATCTATTGTAGTGTTTTAGGAGATACAATAATTCAATTTGTGTGTTCAATTAAGAAGGGCCAGGGAAGAAACATGGCATATGCACATTGATTTTACAATACCTGCATCTTTCTTTAGTAAGACACTTATCTCATCAGATGGTGGAGACCCTTAAAAAAAAGATAGAGAACAGCTGCCTTTTTAAAGGGGTATGCTGAAAAAATAATGATGAAGACCTGAAATTCAAAGCTCTGATAATCACAACTGACTTCTTGTCCATGGAATCATCAAAGTAACTTCTGCTCTGGTTGGACCAACACTCTTGGTCTTAAAACAACTGAGGAAAATGTGTTTCCATTCTATAATTTCAAGAAATGGACATTCTAGTCTTCTTGGATAAGGATGAATAAACTGTAGGTCCCGTCTCTTGCATCTTTAATAGATAATTTGATTAGGCAGGGGACGTTAATGAACGCACATCATGAGATTACTGTGATGTGGTGTGGCCTGGTTACTGGGAATTGGGGGAGGGGGCATCTGTTAAAAAATTCGCCTTTGTTGATTGTAAACTGCCACTGGCAGTCTGGTAAAGTCCCCTGCACAGTATTGTAAAGCACATTTGATGATATCCACATGTTACTTTGCACTATATAAATGTTAAATCATCATCATGACCCCCCCCCCCCCCCCAAAAAAAAAAAAAAAAAAAAAAATGAAAAAAGAAAAGAACAAAAGAAAAAATGCTGCGATACAATATCAAAAAAAACTATTTGGAACATCACATGAGGAAAAAAAAACATGCAACTTTTATCTAAATTTTTTTACTTAAACAACCCATTGGAAATGGATGCTGCTTTTAATCGAGTGAGGCAATTTCAGTATATCAAAGGTTTTACAAGGTAATAATTGAGTTGCTTGTTGATAATAATTGAATCATGAGCAGAGAGTTCAACTCAATCACTAATTTCACATCTAGCAATGTAATTATACCTCACCTTGCAATAATTTAATCATTTCAGTGACAACTTGAGTAACAGTGCTGCGGAACTCACTGAGAAGACTTAAATACAACACTTCTATGCAAGCCTAAGAGTATAAAAAATAAGTGAAGAAATACTAATTTTTTGTCATGATGGACAATAATCATTAATTGTACCTTTGTTTATTTTATAAGAGCTGCTGCAGGTTCTTTTTATCTAAGAAGATTTCATCCTATAGAATTTTTCCTACTTTTCTGTACTGTATTAATACATGAACAACAATGTACATTAATTTTGACTAAAAGTTTTGGGTGACATGACTCCAGTTTCAGGTAAGATGAATTCAGGGTTACTTGGCCATAAACCCTTGATGCTGATCAGGGTTATTTACGCTTGAGTCTAGGCAATCACAAGAACTTCTTTGTGGTAGATCTTCAAATAATTATAATTTCAAATAGCAAGAATTTCTTTAAATCTAGAGTTCTTTGAGATAGCCACAATAAGAGAATCAGAAGTGAAATGAAAAAGCCACAAGCAAATGTCCACATATTACACCAACTACTGGAACATCAACAAACCAGACCAACTGCACCAACTCCATCAACTACACAAACCACAGCAAACACACTTGCTATACCAAAAACAGAAACAGTTCCATAAAAGAGCTTGCTACTAGATCTACCAGAACTGCTGCAGAAACGTCAATTACACCATTTACTTGGTGCAGAGAAAATCCCTTTAGTACCTCAATTTAAATTGTTGCATGATGTACCAGCATTTATCTGATATTGCCCAATGACATTCAAACAATGCAATTGAATTTGTTTCTGAACCATTTTCAAGGAAACATGTTTTGTCTTAAAATGAATTGAGACCATGTGTTTTCAACTTTGAGGAGATATGAAAAATTCCCATGTTTTGTTGAACATTTTTCATCTTCAGTCGACAGAACTTGCACCTGCTCCCATTACAGAATCACTACTTTACAAACAGTCATGATTTATAACCAACACAATAACCTGTATTCATCAATTCATTGATGCAAATTTACAGTAGATTAATTACTTACACTGAGATTTTTTACCTTTCAAAAAGCAACATACCCTTAGATTATAACGCCATGATTCACCAGCTTCTTGAGCAACTGTAACAATGAGAAATAATGATAATTAAACATCTCTATAAATAAGTATGCTTTATCAATAACTGACAAAACATTCAGCATGAACTGAAAGTTTGAAGTAAAGGCATCCATGCCTTACCAAAATTTTCAGGGTCCTGCTCCCAACTTTGCAAATCCTACAATGTAAATCAAAAACTTAAGGTCCATATCACAATGTATCTCTTTCTATATAAACAAAAGAAAGTAAATTAAAAATTGTGATAATCGCAATGCGTTGTATAAAAGAGCTCTACGTGTTCATAAGATATTTAACATCTATACTTTTCATCAGTTATGGAACAGCTGTTACCCCAAATACATCTTGGTCAATTGATATGTATTGCCTGGAAAGGTAATCTTTGGGATTTTATCTATAATATGTGTCAATTTTTTTAACCCCTTTAGGACTAACATTTTCTGTAGCCTTTTGAATTGACTATTGAAGGTATTAAATGGACTCCATGTTATGCCAAGGAGCATCTGTTCAACAACAATAAATTTCCATCACAGATGATGTCAAAATGTAGTGAGCACAAAAAAATGACAGACAAGGCCCAGCCGAGTGTGTCACCTATGTTCTATCACATTTTGAAGTCATGACATTCTATCACTGAACAGATCCATGGGAACATTGGAATCTATTTGTTTTGTATATGATGCAAAATATTGCTGATGGTGACATCATCTATACATCTGTCCTCCAACAGATCATAAGTAAGAAACAATCAGACATGCATGTAAGCCAGCTTATTAAACAATATTACTGTTATTACTTAACTTTTTAAAATCACTTTAGACAGTTTTATGCATGATAAAATTTATTCTCAAGCAATATCCATTTTTCATAGCTATAAATGGACCTACCGGGCATGTGTATTGTACTGTGTTTAAGTACAAAGAAAGAATGACCTGCCAAATTTCATTAAGGCATCCCAATGATTACAGAACCCTAAGAAATGCCTTGTTGAAAGTATGAAAAGGAGAGTGCAACAAATGTGAAACTTCTTCAAATTTATCACTGAATATTTTTAAACAGCCACTGAAGGTAATAAAAGGAAACTGAATTACAAAAAGCTTGAACTTTAAGTCAAACAGGGTGAAGACTGAGATCAAAATTGTACAAAGCACCAAATACATTTTAGCTTGTCTAAATCCAAAAGAAAAAAAGACAATAAAAACATGGCTGCTGTTATAATTATGTCATCAGATTTTAAATCATCTTCTGTAAACTCAAGAAGCCTGTATCATCATAATCCATTTTGGGAACTTGGTAACTGCCAATTCTAAACAAATGGAGACTTAAGAAAGGCTGACGGTGTGGGACATAAGACCAAATCATTGTCAGTGATGTTATTTTATAATTTAACCAAGTGCTTAATTCTGTCAACAACAGTTTAGTGTAGCCTGTTTTCTTCTCTCCATGAAACAAAAAATCACATATTCACTAAGATTTTTGTTTTAAATGAGAATTGAGGAATTAAGCAAATTTTCTTTTGAACATTTGTATAAAACTTTTAGGAAGAGCAAACTTTTATTTCATTCATTAAGCTACACAGATAGTTATTTCTCTATAGTTTGATTGTGTTAAAAAATATAGTAAACATTTTCCCTCTTAAATTCAAGCAGTGTATTTTTCTTTGCAATGGTGTGCTAGTGTACAAATAAAAATGAATAAGTTCCACTTCTTGCCATCTTGGATGCTTCTATGGATATCTAATTGTTAACTCACCTCATCAGTTAGAAGAAGATAACGTAAAATGAGTTGCTGGATAGTTTCAGATAGGATTGGTGGTGTAAAGAAGGCAGTTTTAATCTGGAGGGAAATTGAACCTGGATGTTTCAGAGTTTCATCTCAAAACTTACAAGTATCCAACTTCTTTTAAGGTATTCCCTTTTCAATCCATTTGATTGTCTTAAAAGTAAAATACCGGGTAATAACTACATAATTTTTCAATCACTATATTTTAGCAAGATATATCATATTTTTAAAGAAATAATTTGAGGAGTACCCTGCCCATAGTTACCCTGCCTACTAACTATGCCCTGCCATATCTTTTCAATATGGTTATTAATCCATGAAGATATTACTATAACTACTGACAGTGCATACATCATCAAGCTCTTGACATACAGGTGTGATCACAATATGTGTAAAAGGCAAAGTGAATGATCATATTGCAAGTGATAAGTTGTCATTAATATATAGTTCATCTCAGGTAGAGCAAGAGATTCAATATCTTGTTCTTGTTACAATGAGACACTTCTAAAAACTCAGTGGTACTATGTCCATTCCATGCCTTGACAATTTCCGACTGGAGTAATTCTAAATAAGACAAGTTAGTGGGGTTCTACTGTAGCCACAACAGAGTTGTAACTGTGCTAGTTACTATTCTAATTCAATAGCTTATCAACAAACCTGGTGTGCCTTGAGGATCCCTTGAGGAGTTGTGTCTGTAATTCAGAATAATTCAATGTGGTTAGAAAACTTGAGTGGCTGAGCTAATTAATCTTATGGACACATAATTATAACCTAGGCAGTCATGATACCATTCTAAAGACAGTGTTCAAATATATTGAACATCATAAAGTTTACATATGTTTAGAGAGTTGGGTTGAGGGCAGGTCTCCATGCATTACTTTCTCCCGCACCCATCCAACATTATAGTATCAATCGTTTCTGTAATGGCAGGGGGCATACATCAAGTCAAAGTACAGTGCAGAACTGCAAGGAGAACTGAAGACCCCTTGTAGCCAGATCTAAATTTGGTCTAATGCCTAAAGTTTACGCATGTTACATCTTCCAAGATTTCTTTAAATTATTAACCTTCTGCCCACTTGGTAATATTTCTTACTTAAATATTAGAGTTATCCATGATGAATTTCAACAGAATCCTTAAAGTAAGATAGATCATCTGAATATTGAACAAAAGTACAGGTAGACAGAGAGACTCTCTTTATGCCAATTATTATTAAGGAAAACAAATAAGGCCCAGGACCATGCATCCCCTGTAGCATTCCTCCCTAATGATAGAAAGGAACAGTAACCTTTCCTCAACTATTTATGTGATCTGTCGTTGAGAAAGTCTATAAAAAGTTTGCCCTATTTGCAGTAAAAGGGAGCACAGTGGGAAATAAAGTCATGAGGCTTTAGGATGACTCATTCAAATGATGATACTAGGGTAGAGTAAATAAAAAAGCAAATCAATCAGCCCTTATAAAATAAGACAACATGCTTCAGTTCTTGCTGATGTATAATATAATTTAATTTAATTTAATAACTTCTAGAGCGCTATTTTCATTCAATGATCAACAGCACTTAACAACTTAGAATACTACAGTAAATTCAAATTTATAAAACTAATCACATGTACTTTAATATTAACAATGTATGTTAAAAATAAGAATAATATGGAATATCCATAATAAGGATCTTAATTAGGAATAAGGATCTTAATAAGGAATTTAATTAGTAATACTAATAAAAGTAATTGTCAGACAGGGTACTTTGAGAAAGCTGCATGAAATAAATAAGTTTTCAGCTTACATTTAAAAATGGAAAATGATTGAACATCATGTAATTCAGCTAGCAGAGCATTCCATAAGTACGGGGCAGCAGCAGAGAATGATCTGTCCCCCAATGTGGCAAGCATTTTCCCCTTAGGAGGGTCAAGTAATAAACTTTGATTTGATCTAAGATTATATACAGACCTAGGCTTGATGTTAATTAGTTCAATGATATACCTAGGCACCCATCCATGAATAGCTTTAAATGTTAAAATTATGATCTTAAAATGAACACGATGTTGTACTGGTAACCAGTGAAGTTGACAAAGTGCAGGAGTATGCGAATACTGAGAATTCTACTAAGAATTCTACTAAGAATTCTCAAAATAATGTTGGTGATTGAGATTAGTGCAATATTTGTTGTTTTTCATGAAAAAAGGTGTCGAAATCTTTTACAGCATGGACAGTTGGTTAGATTTCAGTAAATTATATGGAAGTTTTCAAAACTCTTTTACCTGGCAGAAATAAACCAGAATGAACTGTTTGTCGCTGCAAAAAAAAAAAAAACTGGAAAAAAAAAACCCTCCAGCCCCCTTCCATCCTCAACCATTACTTCAACTTCATCTGGGTACTCCCAAACAGACATTACTTGCTTCTCATTCAAAGAAGACAAAATGTCTACCCAAACTTATCAGCAAATTGTCACTCAGTTTCCACTGCTCAGAAACACTTTCATTTTGTACATGGATAGAGCGCTGGACTGTTGTGTGGGAGGTCGAGGGTTCGAGCCCCGGCCAGACCAACACTCAGGGTCTTAAAAGAATTGAGAAGAATTTGCTGCCTTTCTATAACATCAAGAAATGGTTAGATATTCTAGTCTTCTCGGATAGGGACGAATAAATGGAGGTGACCTGTCTCCTGCAGGGTTGGGGTAGGAGATGTTAATTTCCCACACACGAGATTACTGTGTGTTGGATGTCCTCCCCTGGGGTGGGATGGGTGGGTTTATTTACAGAGGGCCATGTGTTACAAAACTCTTTACTGGGTTAATCATGTATTTACCCTCTTGAAATAAAGAACATTGTACTGTATTGTATTAAATCTTTGTGCCTCTTGCAGGAAACAGCTATTAAATCTAAAGTAAAGTAAAGCAAACTTTATTTACACAGGGTAGCCCATTCAGCTCTAAGGCTGGTATCTATAGGGGCCCTGTATTGAAAATAATTTACATCAAATTTCTAGATAATGACTAAGATTTTACAACTACATTAACAGCCTAAAACTACAAAGCTAAAACACAATTAAAACATAACATAGTAAATAAAATATCAAAATTATCAAAATTACGGTAAAAGGAAATGTTTTGCTTGGCGACAGAACGTTTGAATGTTTTCACTCTTCACAATGTTTAAAGGAAGTATTAAAAATTTCTGCGCCAGTAAAAAGAAAGGTCCTTCTCCCAAAATTCTGTTTTACTTTTGGTAGGGATAGCCTCAGACTTTGCCTCGTGGAATAATTGTGAATATTCGAAAATCTGGTAAAATATGATGAAAAGTAACTAGGAACTAATGAGTGGAGACAGAGAAAAACGAGTTTAGCCTTGTGGTAATAGCATCTACTGGAAAGAGTCGGCCATTGCAGCTGATCTATTGCTTCAGATGACCGAGAGCAACGTGTAATAATCCGTGCAGATCTATTTTGTAAGCGCTGTAGTCGATCTATATCTTGTTGTAAAAGGTTACTCCAGGCAATGTCACAGTAATCAAATAAGGGAAGAATTAAGGTATTATGAACAAGTATTGCTGCCTCTTTTGTGACGAAACTTCTAATGCGGCCCAGAATACTAACTCTCGACGCCACCTTTTTACACATATAGTCTGTGTGAGCCTTCCAAGTCATAAAATTGTCGAACACCACGCCTAGGTATTTAAAAGTAGTTTCGCAAGAAATGAGCTTTCCGATAAGATTAAGATTTAAAATACAATCGCGCTCTTTATGCCTTCGAGATGTAAATAGTACACACTTAGTTTTTGAAACATTGAGAACAAGATTGTTGTCTTCTAGCCATTCAGATAGACATTGAAGATCTTGATTAAAGTAAAAAGTTAAATTGTCTACTGTTGAGCCAGCAAGATATAAAACTGTGTCGTCAGCGTACATATTTACAGAACAGTGTTTGACACAACGTGGTAAATCATTAATGTAGGCAATGAATAACAGGGGTCCGAGGATGGACCCTTGTGGCACTCCAGAAGTTATAGCAAGCTCTTCAGATGAATGAGAATCAATTTGCACGAACTGCTTTCTTCCCGTAAAGTAGTCCTTAAACCATAGAAGGCTTTCCTCGCATATACCATAGTACTCTAATTTTCTGAGCAAAATGTCATGGTCAACTGTGTCAAAAGCCTTTGCCAGGTCAATAAACACAGAACCAGTAACAAGGCCCTTATCCATATTCAGGAGAATCTCGTCGGCGAAATAAGTTACAGCCGTCTCAGTTGAGTGCATTCTTCTAAAACCGGACTGTAATTTACAGAGCAAGTTATGATCATCAAAAAAACTTGCAAGCTGCTTGTGGATTAAACGCTCTAGGACTTTAGATACCACTGGTAATACCGATATGGGGCGGTAGTTTCTTGGGTCATCTTTTGAACCTGATTTATGTAAAGGGGTCACCTTCGCTTTTTTCCATTCTGCAGGGATAACGTTTTGTTGGATAGTTAAATTAAAAATGAGCGATAGTGGATAGGCCAGGGCGTCTGATCCATCTTTTAGTAGACGAGATGGAATACCATCAACACCTGTAGCTTTCTTCGGTTTTAAATCTTTAAGAGCCTTTCTAACTTCCGTCACGGTGATCTTTCGTAGATTAAATTTTTCTGGGCGGACAATTTGTGGTAGCCATTTGGAAAAGGATCGCGCGGTTGATCGGTGGATCGACCTTAAATCTTCGGCACAAGAGACAAAGAAGCTATTGAAGGTGTTACACTTGTCTTTTGCTTCATTAGCTGTACGAGCAGTAGCGCTGCTACTCTTTGAGCCATTTCCGAGTAGCCGTTTTAGGTTTTTCCAGGTCCCACGGGAATCTCCTCTTGTCTCCTGGAACAGTTCGTTGTAATATCTTTCTTTCTCTTTTCTGAGCTTCAAAGTCACAACATTGCGTAAGCGCTTGTAAGAGCTCCAATGAAGCTCATTGTTTGACCTCAATGCCAGATTATGAAAGCGGTCTCTTTCATTTATTAGATGTTTTACCTCACGTGTCAGCCATGGTACTTTATTTCCCCTGACTCGCACGCGGATTCTTGGGGCATGGGTGTCGGCTACTTCACAAAAAAGGTGTTTAAATGAGTCCCATGCGTCCTCAACATCTGCGAAGGAATTTATCAATGACCATGGAACTTTATTTAGATCTTCAATGAAAGCATCACGATTAAAACGCTTGAAATTCCGGGTATCAATTATCCTCGGGGGAGGCGGTTTCAAACGATGTAATTTACGGACGGCATATGTTGCGGAGTGATCACTAAAGCCAACTGGTATTACCCCGGAGACATATAGATCCGGACGACTGGTAAAAAATAAATCGATCAGGGTCTTTGAATTTTCAGTTATGCGAGTGAAATTGTCAATAATCTGCCGCAGACTAAACTCTTTCGCCATGTTCATAAAGCGCTTCGTAGATGCAGGTTTATTCGACTGTTTCAGGTCGAAATTCAGATCCCCGGTAATGACAATTTCCTTTTCCTGATCAGCCATTACTGTTAACATATTTCTCAAGCCCTCAACGTAAGTTGCAACGTTGTCCGCATTCGGTGGGCGGTAGCAGGAACAGAAAATAAAACCTTTAGATTTTGGAGGTGTTATTTCCATCCAAAGGCATTGAATATCCGGTTGATCATTTTCAAATTCTTGAATAACTTTGTAATTGAGGTTCGAGGAAATGTAAATGAGAACACCACCATTTCGGCGAGTTTTATCTCTTCGTACAAGTGAGTAGCCGGGAAGCTGAATTTCACTGTCACTGATTGACGAATCTAGCCAAGTTTCGTTTAGGGACAGAACGTGCGGTAGGTGGGTCTCACAAAAAACTCGGATCTCATCCATCTTGTTGACAAGACTTCGCACATTCAAATTACAAATTCTTAAGCCTTTTACCGTACTCAACTTGAAGTTTCCACTTTGAGAAGTTGATTTTGGACCAGGGTTTCGCTCAACATTGCCACTGGACAAGAGTAGCGATAAGCATAGGCAATAGGCCAAAGTAGAGGTGGTGTGCTTTGAGAGTTTGACTTTATGGTTGCCCGCCATATCGACTGCTCGAGCTGCAAACTCATTCAGCGCAGTTTGAGCTATTTTTGCCTTGAAGTCGCTTTTCCAGCGCTCGTTTAATCCTTCCAAAGGTTCTTCACCAAGCAGACTGCCATGTCGAAATATTTTATGCCGGTTTACCGGCAAAATAAAGCAAAGAAGGTGAAATAAGTAAAGAGCTGCCGAGATGCTAACCAACCCTCTTGGCGCCATGTTGATTCCTTCCATCTTTGTGCCTCTTGCAGCTAATTTTAGTCTTATATAAGGAAATGAGTCCTGTGAACAAAACTTATGCAATTCATGGTAGTCTCATACCTAATTTGCTTTATAAAGCTAGTAAATAATTATATTTATAGTGAAAATCACAGTGGATTTAGTTTTGTTCCAACAAGTATCTTGTTGTGCTTGATGTGATACGTTCATAATTTACTTTTCCCTGGCTTGTTGCTATTTCAACTACTCACCAATTCTCCTGTGCTAGAAATGAAATTCATGATAATTTCATCTAAACCAAATAAGTAATTTGGGACATATATGTAAAACCTCAAAAGTAAAGTGGAGGAAAAGTATTTCAAAGTGGCCAGAAAGTACAGTTCAAATAGTAGCATCTCTTACACCTTCACCTTTAATTTTTTTTCCTCATTGACTGTGGATTGATTATAATTCATATGTTATCCATCTTTTGCTCCTAACAACCTTATTATTTACCTACTGTACATGTACATCTCATAAATGATCACACTGGACAGGGAGACAAAACACTGCAGTTCTTTTATATACATTAGTGGACAAGGTGACATTAAATTGAACCATTTTAACAATCAAAGTTGCAAATTCTGTCCCAGCTCCCAGTTTCCTGGATGTGTTAATTGGCATCCTGGTGAATCTGTTTCTTTGGTTAATTACATCTGCTGCATCTTTGTTGGCATAGTTACAAGTGGCCCTTACCTTTTATTTCTCTAGGGGGTTGGTACATCTCACACTTGACAATCATTTTTATAAGCTTACAACACTGTAGTGCAAATGTTTCAAATAAACAGGCTGCAAAAGAGTGATACAACCATGGAATTAGAATCAAACTTACACCCCTATTCTGTTTCCCTGAACGGTGGAATGAATGGCTATAACTTTTAAGCTTGTTTTCACTACCAGGTTGAGTTAATTTTGTGTATTTCAAATTGAAATTGCAGCCACTTAGGCAACTAACCTTGCCCTTCACTTGTAAACAGGTAGTTGTAGCAGAGTTCTAACGTGGGTTGCATAAGGGGTAAAAATGATAATGGATGGTTTTCTTGACTGTCTGCCAACTGAAAAAGAACTGTACTGTAAGGGGGTGTGGACAAAACCTGGCCTACCCTGTGGTCTACCCTATGGCCTACCAGTGATCAGATTTTTAAGAACATAAAAATAAAATCAGTAAGAGTCGAACTAATACACTGGTGTACAATTATCTTCCTCTGAAAAAGGTATACTAAGAGGTCACAAACACGATTTTCAATGTCCGAGGGAACGAAACACTGCAAATATCACAGCACTCAACCATAACGGTAGGTTAAGGGGGAGGGGAGGGGAGAGGAGGGGCCAATATTGCATGGCCCAGAGGATATACAAAATGGCAGTTTTATGATGCAGGCTGTCAGTTGGTAACATAATTATAGTGGAGTGCTGGTGTAAAAATGTAATAAACGGCGTTATATTGGAGAGCATACATATCCAGGTAAGAAAATGCAAACATTACATGCCAGGCCAATTTTTGAAGTGCCCTCAAGTGCTGTAGAGTATTGAATTTGCAATGAGCACCCCGGGACACACATGCATCGCCTTCGTAAACATTTCGCAAACTTTACTTGCTTTTCCAAAGAAAGGGCCAGTATTGCACTAATTTGAAAGGAGAGCTGATATGACAATGTTTGCCCAAAAGTTGCGTTTAACCGGCTTCTGTTCCTCGATTTCCTTATTCTATCAGAAGGTTAAGAAATTTTGATTGGAATGTGGCCGCCAAAACAGCAGAAGAAAGTCGTTGGTAAGACAGTACTCAGGAAAACTTTGAAATGCTTCCAGCAATGCTATCCTTTTAAAAATCTGATCACCGGTAGGCCATAGGGTAGGCCACAGGATAGGCCATGGCCTAGGCCAGGTTTTGTCCACACCCACTTTAAGGGCTAAATTGAAATGTTTATTTTCACTCTATTACTCATTTCTAATATACTATAAACATGACAACAGTTCACGTCAATCTTTCAACAATTACTTGGTATACCAACAAGGAAAATAGGAAAGAAGCCCAAAAAGGAGCTGACAGCTTATTAACATTGGGTAATTTCATCACATGACACAAAAAAGGAAAGAATAAAATAAATACCTCCGATGACCAAGGTTTAATTTAAAATTATGTGAGAGCAAACTTCTTGCAGGTGGGAATGGTTTGAACCTAGAAAATCTAGGGGATAGGATGATGACACTAGGCAGGGAATCCCAAACCTAAGAACATTGGTGAGGAATGATAAATTTGATCAAAGTACAGTTCTGCACAAAATGGACAATTGGTACTAGTATTTTGTACATTATGATCTTTTTGAGTGGAGAGAAGAGTATCAAACATCTAAGGAAGGAGATGTTAAAAGTTCAAATGACAAACAAAGCGTAAATATTGAAAATACCAAGTACAAATTAAGATGGTAAAACAACCTAGGGAGTGGTATGCATGAGATATTCTGCCCCATGGCAAATGATGCAGAGGGAAATTTCCAGTTTAAATTAGAATATTAAGCTGAGTATCATACATTGTTACAATGGTTCTGCTTAGCATGCATTATGTAGGATATACAGCAAGGATAACAAGAATTTTCCCCAGAAGTTTTCTGTGTTTGAAGTAGCCTTGCATATTGTTACTTTGAGCTGATCAATTTCGTTCAATTAAAGTTTCTCTTAATCTCCACCTTCAAACAATCATGAAAACCATCTTTACTGGTAATGTGATAAGAAAAAAAAAGGAGATGATTGTTTACCTACCACTTTGGTCAACAAAATTACATATTTGTCAACTTTTTCTTGTATGCTGCAACTCATTTTTTCTGATTTTCCTGTTATAATAAGTTATACCAAAATTAGTAGACCTGTGCATGGACTCATCACTAGTCACACTTTCACCTGGTAATTGTTGGTATACCTTCTTTGAATAAGTTAAGAGTGATTAGCGGTCTCATTTCTTTGGAAGAAGTAGAGTTAAAACAAACAGTTTAATAGATATACAGCATAAATTTAATATGAGACAGTAAGATATTTATGGCAACCAGCAGCTGGTACATACTATAATCCAATATCACTTTGATTTTTCCAAGCACTGCCTTAAGGAGACACTGTGGATAAGAAAAACCATCAAGCATATTATACATATAATTGAAAGAAATTACAATGCAATATAACAATCTGTGATAACAAAAACTAAAAAGTTGGAAGAAGAGCAATTACAGTGTTTACAGATAAGTACTACTATGGAAATTGAAATTGTGTAACTGAGGTCAACATAGGCCAGCCGCTGTTCGGGAACCGGAGCCCGCGCTCCTCCTTGAACCCACTTCTCAGGGAGGAACGAGAAAGACTGGATCTGAGAGAGCTGCAGAAATTGAGCCTAAGGTCAACAATCTCCTCAAACACACATTATGAACCGGTGAGCCAGAAATTTATGACTCTGTAGCTTAATAGACAGTAAAAGAACATGGTATATAGCCTGTCCATTGATTGCTAAGGAACTGAGTTCCTCCAAAGAAGTACTGGATAGGAGAGTGAAAAACAACTTTACCTCACTGGCCACAGTGAGAACAAAGCTTGACTATTACTTGAAGTGCAAGAAACTCAGAATCCAAACCATCAAAATTTATTGTAGGTAGATTTTTTCATACCACTGCTTGTGATGTAGGGTCAAACTCCTTCAGTCCATGGACAAGTAACTTTCTCAAAACTATTACAACAGGAAAAAAAAATCTTATTGGTATCAAGTCCTTCAGGCTATGTGTTTATAGAGGAATTTAAACTGTCTGAAAGTTTGAACTGAATTAAGCTTAATATAATGTTTAATTACAAATACAAATGTCAATTAAAAGAAACAGCACCATCCCACACAATTTTTTCGGTAATATTAGGAATAGATAACACATTCTCTCAAATACACACTTGGGAATAATTCTTGCCAAGCATTTTGCTCAAAAGTTCATGAAATTTGCTACAGAACAGGTGTATAGAAGGCCTTTAGCTTAGCCAATTGAAGGAGTCCACAAGAATCCTCATGGACATGGCAAATACTATAAGGATAAATGAGTACAGAATGCATGCATCCTAGCATGAGATTCCATCAATTTTGAAGGTTGGTTGTGACTGTCTAGGTAAGAGGGGAAGACAAAAGTGATGGTTGTGTCTATTGCTTTGAGCAAAACATCTTGAAATGGCTTAGGGGGTGGGCACTGACAGTTTCTTGAGTTTTTTTGGTTGTATGTCGCATCTTCTGGGAAATCTGTTAAGAATTGTCAATGATCATGGGAGGAATTTCATTGGCAAAGACAAGGAGCTCCAAAATCCGGAACTAAACAGCAGACAAGGGAGTCAAGTAGGTATTTAATGAGCCTCGATCTGGCACCACATTTGAAACAGCCATTTGAACTGAAAGTTTCTCCACAATACCAAATGACGAAGAGTTGATGGTGGCCTTCCTTCACCAGCATATAAGAAATGTATCTACACCTCCAATAGATGAAGACATAACTTATAGTCTATAAAATAGGTGTGGACAAGTACAGGAACTGATGTCTCACTTTTGGAGGAGATTGATGAGAGAGTGGCCTCCATAGCTAAACCCTAGCCAAAAATGGACAGGCAAACTAAAAAAGAGATCTTAAGAGTGGAGAGGCGGTCTCAATGATTTTGCCTGATAGCAGGAGGGGTTTATCTGTGCAACACAGGCACGCCATTTAGGAGGAGTAGCACTATATTCTCCAAATGTAATATAAACCAGAATGAGCATCAGCAGTAATGGGCCACTAGGCTCTTATGGCTCAACTGCATCCAGAAATGCAACACATATAAAGTACAAATAATTAATGTGTTTGGGGAAGTACATTGGAATAAGGTATCATTCCTGCTACAGGTGCTTATACACCTTAGTAGAGAAAAAAACCTTGTTTGGGAGACCCTTCTAATTGCAAAGAAGCCAGTTGTTTTTTCATTCCAAAATCAATGGCAGTCTTTTATCAAAAATGCACAAAGACTTCAGTGAGAAGGATTAAAGCTTATCACTGAAAATGGTGTTGATTGTATGATAAATAGGATTGAATTCAACCCATGAAATACTCAAATTTACTTTTCTTCACAGTAACAATAACTTTAAATACATCTCTATATACATAATTTACCTTTCAGTGCCAGGGCACTGAGTTCAAGTGGACCCAGAGTTCTTGTGTGCTCCTACAAAACAAACAACACATCAACTAAACTCCACTCCCATGCAATGAAACAAGAAATGTTCCATACACAATTAAGAGCTGGTTTGAGCACATTTAAACTGATTTTGGGTTGGGTTTTGGGTTTGAATGATTAACATATTTGAATAGGCCAAAAGGAATCATTAATTTTACTGAAACTGAGATCTATAGTGCCTTTTGTAAATAGTTGATTATGTCTGAAAAGGTTCATGTGTAATATTATAATGAGATAGGAGCTACCATCAACACTGACATGTAGTATAATTGCAGGAGTTTGATATGCACACATTAGCAAAGGTGCCAGGGCAGTCTGCCAAAGGCCATTCTTGCATAGGTATAAGTTATTCACTAAGCAGGTTTCCTTGGGAAAAAGCTGTGCATGAGGTCTTACATACCACCCAAGGCCATAGGCCAAGGGCAGCAGTACCCAAGACAGATGCTGGCATTCCAATCCATCTCTGGTTCTTTTGTACAGTCACAGGCATCTGTTCCAAAAGACTTTTAGCTTGCGACTGATGGTCTTCATCACCTTGCTGGAATTCTACTCCATACAAGAGTGTGCCTAGCACATTGCTCTTGAAGAAATGTAACTTTGTTCTCTGGCCAATGCTCTTGGACTGAGATGCTTTGCCTACTTGGAGAGCTGACCTTGAGATCTAAGCTCCCTGCTGTTGTCACCAGTCTTTACCTGCACATTTTAGTGTTGTTGTGACAGTAGAGCAATGTCATCTGCAAAGTCTAAGTCTTCCAAGTGTCCATCTGATTCCTTTTTGTCTGTTGTTGGTGACTTGTTTCTTGACTCAGTGGATCCCCAGGATGAATAGAAACAGGACGAGGATGCATCTTAATGATTTAGCACACAGTCCAACCAAATATTTCCCCATCAATCATTGGGACTGCTGTTATTGTTGATTTTGCCCTTTTCTTTCCAGTTGAGTACCTTTATCCACCTTTCCTCTTCATTTTAAAGGTTGGCTAGAGTGTAATTTGATCACAGCCTGACCACAGACACTATTTTGAATTATTTTGATAAATTTCATATAGTCTAGAAAAAATTTGTACCACCCCCCAGATATTTCAACAGAAGATGATCGCACAACTATGGGGACATTATAAAACCTAGTAGGGGAGCCAGGGATAACATGCCTTATCCAAGTTTTGATGCATAAATTAAATGCACAACAGATCAAGGATTAGAGTCAGTAAGTGGGTGATTGAGTGAGTGATGAAGTGAGTGACGAAATTTTGCTTCCATACTAAAACCTCATAGTGTGACCGATGTCATACCATGAGGTAAAAGGGTTCATGACTCCATGCCTCCTCCCCAGTGTGTAAATGACTTTCTGATTTAATTGTAATTGAAAACTTTTGGTGACTTCATCGGTAGCAAATTGGTCACAAAAATGGGCAACCTGTGTTCTACACCTACTTGTTGGACTGATACCCATAAAAAATACCGGCCACCATCGTGCCAAAAAGGACACAGTATTGTTTACCTTCATGTTATGTTACCTTATACTACAACTCTATATACCTTCATTTGGAATGATTCCAAAAGAGATTCTGTGTTGCTCTGCCACAGGTGTAAAATATAGCCAAAAATATCAAAAGTAATCTAAAAGAGAGGAAATATGAGAGTCAATAATCATAAACTAGCTCCATAAATGTGTTGATAACAAAATGCTTGAATGTGAGTGTTTCTTAACAGCCCTTACACATGGCTTTATTGGCTGTTTCAAGTCCAAACTTGCCAATTTCACCTGTTAGATTACGAGTGTTTGTAATTAGACACTCAGGTGAGATCAGAAAGTCAAAGTGTTATCACACAAAGTGTCTTTCTGCAAATTTTTCTTGTTTATTAGAAAGTGTCCTAGCAAACTGGGGACAAGAATTGTGTTTGTGATGTCATAGAATTTGATAACAAAAAGTCATTGTTGTCTTGGGACTCCATCTTGTCATTTCTCTTGCGCACAGCTTCAATTGTGCAAGTGATTTGCTAGCTAGTGCTGTTTATTTTCAGCCTGCTCTGCTTAATTTAATTTGTAATTCCCTCTGCTGTCAGCCATCTTGGTTTGCTTCTCAAACACAGTGTCAGAACTGTAAATCAAGGGGCAAAAAACAGGGGTTTCAAAATATTTAATCAATCAGTAATCTTTACAATCGGTTTTTTTCTTACAATATTAACAACAAAAATCGGCAGATAAAGATTGTGTTGTATACACTTTAGCAGGCAATAAAGCTCAACTACCTAGCCAAGGCTATATCCCATCAAAATGAATAAAAAAACTTCAGAATAGAGCTGGCTGAGAGGTATTTACAACAAACAAGGACAAAATATAATGGTCAAGTAGGTATGTATTTCCTCTTTTGGTAAGAAGGGCTCTTACATTGAGTTTCTTGGATTTTGTTATTGATGCAATTAATTTGCAATCGGACTAAACATAATACAACTCAGGGGTAATTGAGCAAGTAATTTCCCATCACCATTGTGGTATGCCCAGTTTCCTTTACTACATAACTTGAACTAGCTGCTACCTTTTTTGCCATGATAACAATTACATTCCTAAGGATTTTGATTTCACTTGCAAGTTTGGAGCATATTCTGTAGACTACATACATGCCAATTTTCCCAGATTATCTGGGACTCTCCCAAATACATAACAATTAACTTAAATTCCCTGATCTCCAGATAGTTCACCAAATCTCCCACATAAAAGTGATGAAGCAGCTTTCAAATACTTTGCTATCCTGCAGGCTAATTAGATCCCTACATTTACTCACACCAAAACAATTTTGGTTTTACAAACTTGTCTTGCCCTTTCACAAAGCATTTTTTAAGCAAACACATTTTGACATACACTAAACAAAAGCTTTCTTTGGAAAACGAGATCCATTTGATGGTGGGGGCATCAATTTTTTAGTTGCACGGGGGTGCTGCTGAGTTGATGCTATGGTGGCATATAAGAGAAAAATCTCCAGATTTAGATCTCCACAGGTTGGAATCTCTGAGACTATCTGTGTATTAGCTGATCATTACATGATGAGCTAAATTATACATGCTCACCACATTTTGAGATTCCAAAGAGTAGCTTAGGTTTTTGAAAATTATCTTTAGTTATTATGTGCTCAAAATTGTACCATAGATGCCATCAATTTGACTATAGTGTTTACAAAAATTTAGCAACTTAACTGACCAATTGATAACCTCACTCCTCTTCTTTCTTCTGATAAAGGAGTGTTTTTCAAAAGTTAGAAGCTGCAATAAAAGGCACTTGTGACACAAATACACAAAATTACCGGTATATAATGCATGTGTGGCCAGGGTTTTTTATAGTTGCTTTCAAAATGCTATCATCACTTGAAAATAATTTCCAAACAGTTATGTTACTCTTAGGAATCTCAAAATGCAGAAAGGATTAAAGTCTTCTCTGAACTGTACTTTTAAATGGTAAATATAATAGAATTTAATAGTTTCTGTTGCATACTTCTTTTTTTAACCTTGCCTTTTAATGCTCCTGAATCAGATAACATTTTGAGAATTCAAACATTACCTTTCTAAATAGCTGTCGATCAGGGATTAACCTCTTGGATGCCAACATTTTAATTACATGATTTAAAACCAGTAAACTGCGCTGTTGATGCAGTGGATCTTGGCTTTTCACTTCCTGCATTAAACATTGACAGATAATGTAAAAAAGGTTATCATCTTTCATGACAAAGAGGCCATTACAAGACAGATGAATTCATACCATTCAAGATTTCACATTTCAGTGACCTCTCAAAGAATTTTATTTACCCTAACTCAAAGAAAAATTCACCAGGGTTTCCTGTTTGTAAAGAAATTTTTACTCCCTGACAACTTCCTGACCTCCAGTAGTACCGCAGTATTATTGTATTGCATGGAAACTTTAAAATGGGACTTTGTGCGACCCAGAAAAGGTTGCAGTCATGAGACATATGGAAAAACCAAGTGTGGAATATGTAGTGTACACAACCCACAATAATTGCTGGGAATAGTGAAACAGTTGGATGAGTAGATTCTGCAGTTGCCTGAACTCAGTGCCCAATATAGGAAGTTATCTGCAAGAGGAATGCTTGGGCTTGTTGCACTCAAATGCAAAATGCACTCAAAACAATTAGAGAATCATCAAGCACTCCACATTCATTTGTTAAAGATAATACAATGCTTAAGGATTCAGAACAAGCCGTGATGGATTATCTGTACCGAGTACTAAGGTACTAAAGTACTAACTATTTTTCCGTTCAAAGCGAAATATAAGCCAAAATAGTAATTCTGGCCTCGTGTTATCTTCAAAATAAAAAAGACAAAAAGCCATTGATTACTATAGGGTATTTACTACTTCAAAACAGGAACGAGAAGGTTCTAGATTAGAAGAGTATTTTTTTTCTACTATTGAATTGGCAACAAGTAAATAAGAGGGAGTCATGGAAGGTTCTGAGTATGCAACACCGCAAACAAAAGAGAACTAGCACCTCAGCAACCAAAAAAATATTCTCAAAGGACCGACATCGCAATATACATTAAATTGCAGGATTTAAATGGTCTGGTTTGGCCGATCGTGCGTGTGGTAGAGGTCCGGAGGTCAAGTAAAATGCTAGCCAATGTTTATTAAAGATTCATTAGGATTTATTGCTTAGTTTGTTTTACCAAAATATAGTTTCTAAAAGGGTTAAAGAAAAAAACTGCAATTCATAAATGGTTTATTTCAACGAAAACAGTCAGTTTGAGATCACCAAAAAAATGCAGTGCGAGTTGTTCTCCACTACATTACCGCATTAAAAATAAGGTCCACACCACAAAACGACAAACCCCAATGGTTATCAATATTTTCCTTTTTCTACAGACTAAATCAAATGTTCAATTTCATGGCATGCATGAAAAGAACAAGAGTTGTAGTTAGTATGCTAGTATGCTAGTACATAGGTATTCATGCTTGCTCGAGAGCTGTAGTTAGTACGCTAGTACGTAGGTATTCATGCTTGCTTGAGAGGTTTACTTAGTACGCTAGTACGCTAGTACGTAGGTATTCATGCTTGCTCGAGAGGTTTACTTAGTACGCTAGTACGCTAGTATGTAGGTATTCATGCTTGCTCGAGAGGTTTACTTAGTACGCTAGTACGTAGGTATTCCTGCTCGCTCGAGAGCTGTAGTTAGTACGCTAGTACGCTAGTACGTAGGTATTCATGCTTCCTCGCTCGAGAGCTGTAGCTAGTATGCTAGTACGTAGGTACTCCTGCTCGTTCGAGAGTTGTAGTTAGTACGCTAGTACGTAGGTATTCATGCTTGCTCGAGAGCTGTAGTTAGTACGCTAATATGCTAGTATGTAGGTATTCATGCTTGCTCGCGAGGTTTAGTTAGTATGCTAGTACGTAGGTATTCCTGCTCGCTCGAGGGCTGTAGTTAGTACGCTAGTACATAGGTATTCCTGCTCGTTCGAGAGCTGTAGTTAGTACGCTAGTACGTAGGTATTCCTGCTTGTTCGAGAGTTGTAGTTAGTACGCTAGTACGCTAGTACGTAGGTATTCATGCTTGCTTGCGAGAGGTTTAGTACTGTTAGTACTGTTAGTACTGTAGTACTGATGAAAGCTGTTAGTACGGTAGTACTGATGAATAAGCAAAAATCTACAGAAAAGCATTCCTATAACGAGCTTAGCGCTGGTTCCAGTTAAGGTGAAAGCACCGGACAGCAATTTGATTGTGGAAACGTATGTGTTCTTGGACAATGGATCAAATGCTTCCTTCTGCTCAGAGGAACTCGCTACGCGGCTTGGTCTATCAGGGCATTGAACTTCCTTACCCTTGACTACCATGGAAAGAGAAAAAAGTAAATTAAAGTACCTCGCAAGTTGTAAGCCTTCAAGTATTGAATCTCAAGAAGGAGAATGCTGTCGAATTACCATGTGTCTTCACAAGGCCAAGGCAACCAGTGACCATGAAGAACGGACCACAACAAAGTGACGTTGACCATTGGCCTCATCTGGTAGGAATAAAAATTTCCAAGATTGATGTGAATGTGGGTTTGCTCATTGGTAATGATGCCCCAGAAATTCTCCAGCAGAAGGAAGTTAGGGAATCCCGCCATAATGGTCCGTACGTGACTCGAACAATATTCGGCTGGGTGATAAATGGTCCCCTTGGTAGAGTCCAAGACTCGGGTTCACACATAGCTAACTTCATCAGCGCACACACAGAACTAGACGACTAGTTGCGAAGGTACTGCAACACGAGTTCAACGACTCTGTTTATGGTGGAAAATCTTCGCTGTCACAGAACGACAAACGTGCTTTGGAAAGAATGCAAGAAACTGCTGTCTTGCAGTCAGGACACTACACAATCGCATTGCCATGGAAGGACGACCCACCCTGTTTCGAGAATAATAGAAGCCTTGCCGAACACAGGCTCAGACTGTTGAATAAGCGTCTGTCCAAGGACCCAGATATACGAGTGAAGTACACAGCCTGTATAGAAGACTTCCTTCAGAAAGGATATGGGAAGAGGGCCCCACCTATCAGAGTTCCAGGAAAGACTTGGTACCTTCCCCACCATGCTTTGCTGCACCCAGCCAAGCCAGGAAAAGTGCACATCATATTCCATTGTTCTGCGAAATACCATGGAAGTTCTTTAAATGACAAGCTTTTACAGGGGCCGGACCTCACAAACTCCCTGGTTGGAGTACTGACTTCTTTCCGACAGGAAGCCGTTGCCCTCTTGGCAGATGTAGAGGCAATGTTCCGTCAATTCAAGGTGGTCCCTGCAGACTGTAACACCTCACGGTTCCTTTGGTGGCCAAATGGCAACCTAACAGTGCAACCAGAGGAACTGATGATGACAGTGTATCTATTTGGCGGAGTTTCATCCCCCAGCTGTGTCAATTTTGCACTCAAGAAGACTGTGGAGGATAATTGTTTAACCTTCAGTCCCGAAGCTGTACACACTGTGAAACACAATTTCTACATAGATGACTGCCTAAAATCTGTGGCTACCGATGAAAACGCTATCCGTCTCTCAAAGGAACTAAGAGAGCTACTGTCCAAAGGTGGCTTCCGTCTCACGAAATGGCTGTCGAACTCTCGAAGAGTGGTCGAGTCAATTCCGGAAGCTGAAAGAGAAGCAGCAGTGAAGAACCTGGATTTTGAGCATAGCATCATCAAAAGAGCTCTTGGAGTCCGGTGGTTCGTGGATTCGGATACGTTTGGCTTCAGCATCAGCCTCAAGGATAGGCCAGCTACCTGAAGAGGATTGCTGTCTGTCGTTAGTTCCACCTACGAATTACTTGGATTTGTCGCAAATTCCTCTGGTATGATGAAGCAACTTGGCCTCAAGGTCCTGCGGCAATGAACGAAGATCAAGGCAAAGGTGATGATTTAGAAGTAAACAGAGCTTCGTTAGCCTGGCTTCTGCTACTGCCACACCGATCGAGTCCATATTCGAATGGTTCTCCAGCTGGCACAAACTTAAAAGGTTCAGGGGTTGGATGCTGAGATTCAAGAGTGACCTGTGAAATGCCATCGCTAGGCGAAAACAAGGAGGACATTCACCCCCTCAAAGTGATAAGGAAATCAGACCTATGGATGTTGAAGAGTTTAAGTGTGCCAAAAGAGCAATCATTCAGGTAGTACAAATTGGCAGTTTTCCAGATGGTTGTCCCTAAAGGAAACAAAGAAGGTCAGGAAGTCTAGTCATGTGGTCAAACTCGATCCAGTTCTTATGGAGGGTATCTTGTGTGTTGGCGGCCACTTACAAAACTCCCCACTACAAGACGAGACGAAATATCCTGCCATACTAACCAAAGACCACCACATCTCAAAACTCATTGCGCGCTACTACCACAGCAATGGTGGCCATTGCAGACTGGAGCATACTCTATCCTTAATCAGGGAGAAGTTCTGGATAGTACACGCAAGGACCTTACTTCGACGCATCCTAAGCTCCTGCATCCATTGCAAGAAAAGACAAGCAACAGTGGGCCAACAGAAAATGGCTAGCTTACCCGCAGATCGAGTGACCCCTTCCAAACCTCCATTCAGTTACGTGGGTGTGGAATGTTTTGGGCCTTTACTAGTGCGAAGGGCCAGGAGCACCACTAAGAGGTATGGTGTACTATTCACCTGCATGATGATCCAAGCAATTCACCTCAAAATTGTACACACCCTAGATACGGACTCCTTCCTAAATGCATTAAGACAATTCATCACAAGAAGGGGAGAACCGAAACAGATCAGGTCTGACAATGGGGGCAATTTTGTAAAGGATCAAAGGGACTTGCAAGAAGCGATCCGTCAATGGAATCAAGAGAAGATTCATTAATTCCTTCTCCAGAAGAACATCAAGTGGATCTTCAACCCACCCACTGGCTCACATCATGGAGGAGTGTGGGGATGCTGTATTCGTGAAAAGTTATGAAGGCTCTCCTTAATGAGCAACCCTTGGATGAAGAAAGTCTTGCCACACTCATGTGCGAAGTAGAGGCTATTATAAATGGGCGTCCCTCAACTAAAGTGTCAGATGACTCCAGAGATCCCGAGGCCTTGACTCCAAACCACCTTCTACTCCTCCGTTTGGGACCTGCCCTTCCCCCAGGTATCTTCCCCAAAGACTGCTATTCCTGACGGAGGTGGAGACATTTCCAGTACCTGGCTGATGTGTTTTGGCGATGGTGGGTGTGGGAGTACCTCCCCTCACTCCAACAAAGATAGAAATGGAACCACCTTTCACGCAACTTTGCAGTTGGCGATGTCATGCTCTTGTTGGATGAGAACACTCCTAGAGGTTTGCAGCCTCTTGGGTGCATACTAGAAGTCTTCTCCAATCAGAGCGATGGCTTGGTGAGAAGTGTCAAGCTCAAAACAAAATCTTTGATTCTTGTGCGTCCTATTGACAAGATTGTGCTGCTCGAAGCTTCCTGAACAGTGATTTTCCAAGAATTAGAACTGATCTTTAAAGATCTTGTTTTACTGACACTTAGTTCCTTTTTTTGGTCCAAAGCATTTCAAACCTCGTGTTACTATTAGTTAAAGGCAATGATTTGTTTAAGCCTTTAAAGGGGCCGGAATGTTACTTTCGAAATGTGTTACTTGTGTACATTTCTGTTGTTTGTTCCAGTCTAATAATTATCTCTTCATTGGTTAATGATTATCACTTAATAAGTTTGGTATTTCAATCAGTTTCATTTAAGAACGTACACCAGATATTATGTTTCATACTTCATCGCTTGTCAATGCTATAAGTTGCTGTCAACACGACCAATTTCATCTGCTATTAGCGAGCTATCTACAATCATTAGGAGCTAGACCAAAGTAAGTTTCCCTTTATTTTACTGTTAGGATATTTTCTTTCGTTCGGTTCGCACTTTGGTTTATTTCTCGCTTTCAGTTCACTTTATAATCACTTCATTGTTAATTAGGCTAATGTTACATTTCTCAGAGATACTTTCTAAGTTTAGCTTATACTGTATTTTCTTTTAGTTCGAACCACACACGCACACACAGACACAGAGTCACGCACTCAATTCAGCCACTTAAATTCAGCTACAGCCATCAATCTTAACTACGCTACCTTCAACCTTTACTTTGCGGCTTTCATCTGTGATTCCACACCAATACCTTTACTCTCGTTTGTATTTCGATTATGATCCTTGTTTAAATACACCGTGATTTACATTGTGCGTTCAAATTGTCTACTCCGCTATACTAGTAACCTTTGGAGGTTACATATACCACACCTTGAAAGAATACATGTACATTGCATTAAATGTCTACCAGACAGAAACAGGTCCACTGATAACAGGCATGTAAAGAAGAAACTTAGAAAAAAAAGCAGGTTGCCTTTCAGATCTAATAGAAACATCACCCCAAAAATCAGTTAGGCAGAGATTCTTAACCACACACACAGGGGTCATCAAGGCAACAAAAATTCCCAGAAAAAAGGCAAGGAGAGATTTTGTGGCCTTGATCTCATTTGCCTCCTAAAGAACCTGGAAAAGAAGTATTGCAATCGCAAGTGTGTTGTCTCTACACCACATACAAACAGGATGATAATTCAAGTCCAATCAGACAGATCATGACGAGTGATTGGCAATGACATCTGTTGCATTAAAAGTGACCTTTGCAGCTGATTACCTTACAAAACTCATTGCAATTGATTACTTTCCTTTCCAAAGCTTGACTGAAACAACACTATTTACTTATTGAACTTGCATGGGTAACTAAAGATGGTAATGCTACAAAATTTAAGCAGTGATTCATGTAACTCTGTCAAATTGTGGAGTCCAAAACTGAAATAATATTCTTTCCAAGCACTGGATTGCAAGTTTAGTTTGTTCATTGACTACATACCACGACAAATTGGAATTTTTTTCTGTTCTTTTCTTTTTTTTTGGGGGGGGGGGAGGGGGGGTTCATAATTAATGGAGGATACCTGGTGGGGTTTTGAAAAATATATCTCTGAAGTTATTTTCTGTGGGAAGGAAAGTATGCATAAAAGCAAAGATACTAGTGCATACACAGAAGAAAAATATTGCCTTGTGTAACACAAGCTCATCCAGCTTTGCTAAACCTCAAGAACATACAGACGGGGAAATGACATCTTACTACTGAAACAGGTAAACTGTTTTTCCAGAGACATGCATAACAGTTACTGTTAGAGACAAAGCTGATTGTTTTTGGTCACGTGACCAAAAAGATGTAAGCACAAAAGGTGTACACATATGATAACATTCCTTCGTATTTCTTTGTCCGTGCTTTTGCTGTCTGTTGTTGTTTATCCACTTTTGTTTAGTAATACAACATTAGCCAGCTGACAGTGTTCTATAAGATTTCTTTTCAGCTACAATCGAATCAATTATTACACATCTTAGGCTATCGTCTATGCCTATACCATGGATATAAGACCTTCCTTGTTTGTTTAAGGAAAAGCTTGTCATTGTTTCATTTTCAGCAATGTGAGGGAATGCAATCATGTGTGCTTACGTTTGAGGTGTCTGGGATAGATCACATGAGCTTGATTCAAATATGTTTCTCCCCAGCAGCAACTGTTTCATGCATCTCCGAAAAAAAAAAAACAGTCTACCTGTTTCAGTAGTAAAACTAACCCTTACTATCACATTGCAAAGGAGAGTCATTTAGAGGTGTCCCAATAAGAACTTGACTTTGAAGATAGAAGATTTTTAAATCTTTTAAAAAAGCATTAGCAAATGGCAGGAGTTGCACAGGATTATCAACACTTCTTCTGCCAGCTTACCAGCCTGTCTACTTACATAAGGCACAGTTATTCATTGATCAAGTGATTCCTTTCTTTGCTCTAATTCAACTGTCCTTCATTCAGTGATCAAGATGGTAGATTTACCATAGTACAACACTTGCAATTAGTTCATTTGTCTTTACTTAAGACTGAGTAGAATTTACAACACAATTGAGTATATAATTATGGGAAATGTCCTTAGAGTAGAAACACCATACAATGCAATACATTAAACACAACAAGCATAGCACAGTACACTCTGGTTAAATGCAATGCATTGTGATAAAAAGTGATGAATTCAAGAATTCGCACCCCCTATATATTCTTCTAATCCTGATTATATACAATGAATATATGAAGTTCATATATTTTGAACTGCGGAATTAGATACGTATGATGCACGATCCTCGCAGTAGAGAGTGCTATTTATGCAATAGCGAAAATCAGACCTGAAAAAAAAAAAAAAAAAAAAATCAGGCCTGTAAGGGATTCGAAGCACTGACCTAGAGCGCTGCACTAATATCGCAGAGGTCAGTGGTTCAAATCCCGTACAGGCCTGATTTTTTTTTTTTTTTTTTTTTTCAGGTCTGATTTTCGCTATTGCATAAATAGCGCTCTCTACTGCGAGGATCATGCATCATACGAATCCTGATTATGTTGCTGCTTGTGCGCTACACTCTCTATGGAGCAATAAGTGGGAGGGCCAAACAGGAAGCATTTTGCTTAAGGTTATGGCATACAGTATGGACCCTAAGCATCATGACTGAGAGCCAAATATTTTCCTGTTCAGCCTTACCAAACTAATAGTCAGTGAGTACCTTACTATAGAACCACAAGGTCTTAGAACTTATGACTGAGGAGAAACTGGTCAGCACTTGTACTTTATTTCAAGCAAGGTTCATTGACTCAAGAGAAACGGCATAACTACAAAAGCATCAACCCTAAGACTGAGCTAACTATAACAGAGTCTTACAGCCAATAACATCACGGCAAAACCAACCGATCATTTCACACGAACTGGAATAAGAACATTCTACTGACAACAATCATTCACTTGACTCTGATGATGACTTTCGCACAGGTTGTCGAAACGTCAGTCACTACCACTGACAACAGTCCTTCTCAGGACTACACTCACCCCGACGATCAGACTTCACCTTCACAGAGCCATCACCTTGCTCTAAGCACAAGGTCAGAATGCATGAAATGTCTATATAATTTTATATATAAGTCTAAGCTATTTCTGTCAGCACAATACTACTGACTAATCTTGCCTATCTATTCAAAAAAGCTTTACTTCCATTTTCTCTAAAAAAAAGGGTTTTGGAACCATATTCAAAGGCAAACAATTTGAGACAAACATGCAGCCCCACAGAAAAATACTGCAGTTGGGCAACATCACCAATTTGTAAGTAAAGTGTTCAAAAGCAATTGTGAACCGATACCCAATGTATGAGTTTTAATGGTTACAATAAGGGATGAACTGATCACAAGCTTCATACACAGGTGTCATAGTACAGAGATACACATTCAAACCTTCAGTAAGCATGGCAATAGCTCTGGCCAATCACCCAATCCCATTCTGGCAATTTTTGAGATCAACACTGCTACCTGGGTAATCACCTAGAAGAAGAAAGATATTGAGTGAATGTCTCATCCCATTATTCAGTAACTTATATTATTGTGAACAGGCGTAATCCGTATTTTAAGTGCCTCATCCTTTCTATTTGAACAACTTTTTGTGGAATTTTAATGTTAAATTGATATTCTACTCTTGTTCATGGATGGCCAGTTAACGACACAACCATACACAGGCTTTGGGATGTGTACATCCCTTTAGCTCATTTATCAGAGGCCATGGTAGTTAGATGGGTCCTGGAAAGCTGTTCTTTGTTGCCCGTGGCTACAGAAAAGTAAAATAATTAGGAATAACCAGGCTTTTGGGTTTCAACCTACATTACTACTTCTTAGAATTAGAGTTTAAAACAACTAATTGTGCTGAAATAGTTATTGGGACTATCATGAAGCTGGTCCCTGAAATCATAATTATACAAGTGAGTAACCAAGAACCACATATTGTTCATCCAAGGTCTTTTAACAATTGAAAACAATAAAACTGTCAAAACTTCAAAATGGGCCACCCAGATAGAATTACCGGGCATTTGGGTTTTGACCTATACTTGTCTACTAACTCCTTTGAAGTAGTTTGTAAAACTCTACTTTGGGCCTAAATGGTTTCTGGGACTTTTAAAGGACAGATCCCTGAAGTGATTCATATGTGTTCTTCCAAGGCTGTTTTACCAAATACAATAAAAAAGTCTAACAAGAGTAAAATAGTCCAGCTGGTATAAATGGCCTTACTAGAGAAACTGGTTAAAATGGACCATCCTACTGGTTAATTAAAGATGGTCAAACTACATCAAATGGTCCTAACTGGAAAAAATTAATGGTCTTAAACTAGTTAAAATGGCTATTCCAGTGAAAATGGTTTAACAACACCAAATGGTCCACTAGTACAAATAGTAAAACAGGTGATAATGGTCCAATGGTTAAAATGGTCTGGTTAAAAAAAACAAAATTAATCTTGTCTGCTTTCTTAATTCTCATAAAGGTTTGCCTAAATGTGCAAGGCAAAACAAAATCCCCCACAATAGTATTTTGTGAAAGGACAAGTTTCGAATTTTGAACCATTTTTGATAATCTATGTTGTTAAAAAAAATGGGCCTTTTGAGCACGAAAGCAGTTTTTACCCAGAAAAACAATTATTTTGCAGTATTTGGGAAAACCAAAAAACCATGCAATTGATGCTGGACTAGTGATGTGGAAAATGCTTTGCCTTTATCAGCAGTGTCAAATAAATAATTTAAACCTTAAATGAATGAAGGGGATAAGTTTCTAAAAAACTTTGGTACCGTGTAGGTGAGGGGGCATTACAAGATAATTTTTATCAAAAGATTTGACCATGAATATTTGCTCCAGCCAAATATATCCCAAGCTGGTGTTTTGGGCAATAAAAATTATAAAGAAGAGCTGATACTCAAAACATCAGCTCAAGAAACTCTTTACGATGGCCGATTCCCTTTATCAACTCAGTTGATAAAACCAAATAATCTAACTTGAAGTTAAAACCTTGATTGTTTAACTTTGTTGAATGCGCTCCTTAATGGAAATGTTGCACAAAGATGAATCGTTTCTATCTTCTATTCCTGTGTAATTCTTGTATTAGTTCACTAGTGTTTTTAACGTGTACTGGCCTTTTGTGTTTATATTGTATTAGCTTTAGATTTAATGTAGACTTTGTAACTGAAAAACCCAGCCTGGGAGTTGCAATAAATGTATGTATGTATGTATGTAGTTTTGTCTTTTTTGGTGACCATATCACAATCCACACACATAAAATAGTACAGTATTGCAGCAAGCCAGGGTTGGTGACTTAATGAATGATTAAGTTTCATTAAATAGTTATTCAAAGCTTAATTGCCTTATAAGTATCGAGCAATTTTTCTGATGAGTCAGCTACAGCCAATCTCAAATCTGCGATTCCATCAAAGGTCGGAACTTTGGAGCTGGGAACTGTTGTTGTAGAGTGTTGTTCATGCTTTTTTCCTCCGAAGGAAAAAAGTATGAACTTAATTATGTCCATGCAGCTTTGGAGTCCAATGGCTATCCATCTAAGTTTATAAAAAACACACAGGCTAGAAAAACTCGATCCTCAACAACAAATGTATCCCCACAGGAACTTGTTGGAATGTTTTTCAAGATGGTTGAACCAACCGAGTCACACAAACCTTTTGCTTCTCTCCCTTACATCAAAGGAGTAACTGAACCTTTGACATGTGTCCTCAAAAAAACATGATGTCACAGTTGTAAACAAACCATTTACCACTCTACAACAACAGTTCCCAGCTCCGAAATTCTGACCTTCGATGGAATTGCAGACCAACGTTGTTAGATTTTCCCTATTTTTTTTGGGTTCCCTGTTTTACATAGAAGCTAGTATCATGAGACCTTTTTCCATTTTGGTATTGTACACGAGACCTTCTTTCAGATTAAAAAACAGTTCTTACCACCATCTTAATCTGGTTTACTGTGTTCCTGGCCTTTTATTCGGAATACACAACAAATGTCGTGTATAAAATTCCCTGTGCAAATTGTTTGTGCTGTTATATTGGGGAAACCAGTAGAGCTTTTAATACCCCAAAAAAAAAAAAAAATTTGAGAAATATCAAAACTGCAGCCAAAGGTTCTAGAATTGCTAATCACGCCTGGTCCAACAACCACACCATTGATTTTGAAAATGCGTCCATTATTGACAAACGTACTTTTAGAACCAGAAAACATTAGAAGCGTGGCATACCAGAGTGACACCTAACGCAGATAACAATTCTTGCTCGTTACCTCGACAATACAACATTCTTTTTAACAAATATTCATAATCATCTACATTCTCATTATTTCGCAGTTCATGTCTTTATTTAAATTCTCTCATGACTTTCTTATCATTCATTTTACCTGTCGAAGACTGCAGTTCGGGCGGTCGAGAGCTCGTAGTTTTTAATCAATTTAGCCAGAGATCGTTTTTAAATTTCAACTATAAAATTATAATAAACCATTATTCACCTCAGAGTTGGTGAAAGTGGTTGATATCTACCTCCACTTTTAGTGAATAATTGTTAATTAGTATATACATACTCAGTGATCTTGGTGTTTCAAGCAATCTGATTGGTTCGCTATCTCGGGCTAATCAACAATGTACACCTCCAAGCAAGTGGATAATGTGAAAAAAATGGCGGGTGTAAACTCGCATTTCGCTAAAGTTAATCAGAAGCAGAAATTGCCTTTAAATGGCTTCCTTTTTTATTTGTCGAGATCACTTCGTGTGTATATACTAAAACAATTATTCTTTTCAATTTCAGTGAATAGTGGCTTTCGGGAATATTGTAATTTACGTACAATAAAATGCTATTTGTTTTGGTAATAATCATTAATTTGTTTAGCCACAAAAACTTTGGCATCAAAATTGATGATTGTTAGAAATTTGGACCATTTCTGTTTACCTGATTGACTGGTTCATCAAGCGACATGATTAGAGTCTGTTTTATAAAGGGTTTTTCCTCTTCAGCAATAGCACTGTAAATGGAAATTAAAAAAAACATCAGTTTCAAACCATGCTAAAACAATGACTATTAATAATTACATGACTATAATTACATGTATATGAACATTTATTTGAGTAGGTAGGTAGGTGGACTTTATTTAGCCAGGGTGGCCCATTCAGCAACAAGGCTGATATCCAGAGGGGCCCCATCCTCGGAGACCCAGGGGCTGAGTCGATTTCAAGTTAGGGCATGAAGAGCCCCTGGGGACATTGTCTTACAAGACTAGTTCCAAACGGTCACAGTCGTTCTGTCATCTGATTGGTGCCAGAAAATCTTTGTGTTTTTCTGCCCAATAAGAGTGAAGTGTGCTTTAGAGTCTTTTCGTGTGTTTTAACACGGACATATACTAGTAGCTCAGTTGCTCGCTATGTTTGTCTGGACCTTGCGACGGAGATTTGCTTGAGGTGAAAAGTTTCAGTCTCAGCACACAATGTAAGAGAAGTCGATCAGATTGTCTGCAAAAATCCTACCAGAAATTATACAGAATACTTTTGCAGGTATCACTAGAGAATGTGTTTTAAAGTTTGCGAGGTTTGTATAAAACACGATGGTTGCAGTCATTGATATGTCGCTTTAAACGTTAAACGAGATTTAAGCTTAAATCTTTCTAGATTTTTTGCATAATTTGCTGTGACTGAAACTTTGCCAATCCCATGAAGTTATTTTGTCCCACGGGCCACGCAGGTATGTCGAGCAACTGGCGCGTTCGCCTACATAGCTTTCTGCTTTCTGTGCGTGCCAAAATCTAATCTTAGTAGCAAAGACAATACGGCCAAGGTTGCAGAGAACGTTGAGTTCGTGGACGACCTCCAGCAAGTGCTAAGAGAAAGCTTAGCTGTGTTTCCGGTTAGCTAATTAAAATCTGAAAAAAAACTTATTAACGAGAACATCGCGGGAAGGAGAGATGTTTTCGGGCAGTTACCGAAGGGCTTTGGAAAGAGTTTAATCTTTCAACTGCTGCCTAGAGTGTTGAAATTCTCGAGCTAGGAAGGCCACGGATTCTCTTCTTGTCCCTTGGTCACTGTCATTTCACCTCTTCTGTCGATTGTTTAAGACCAAGTTAAATACCTTTGATCATTGGGAATCGATCCAATGCTGTTTTCAATGGGAAAAACAAAACCAAAGACCAAGAAATATTGGATGGAAAGGGTGGGTTTACTTTATTGCAAATGTCAGCTTAGTAGAACAGGATCATCTACCCACATCTAATAAGTAAAAGTTTCCACGCTCAGCTTTTCTTTTTTTTCAAGCGAAGATGAGATTAGATTTTGGCACGCACGGAAAGTTGCGCAAGAACCAGTTGCTCGACATACCTGCGTGGCCCGTGCGACGAAATAACTTCCCGGGATTGGCAAAGTTTCAGTCACAAGAAATTATGCAAAAAATCTAGAAAGATTTAAGCTTAAATCTTGTTTAACGTTTCAAGTGACATATCAATGACTGCAACCATCGTGTTGTGTACAAACCTCGCAAACTTTAAAACACGTTCTCTAGTGATACCTGCGAAAGTATTCAGTACAATTTCCGGTAAGATTTTCGCGGACATGATCGATTTCTCTTACATTGTGCGCTGAGACTGAAACTTTTCACCTCAAGCAAACCTCCATCACACGGTCCAAACAAGCATAGCGAGCAACTGAGCTACTAGTATATGTTAAAACACACGAAAAGACTCTAAAGCACACTTCACTCTGATTGGGCAGAAAAACACAAAGATTTTCTGGCACCAATCAGATGGCAGAACGACTGCGACCGTTTGGAGCTAGTCTTGTAAGACAATGTCCCCAGGGGCTCTTCGTGCTCTAACTTGAAATCGACTCAGCCCCTGGGTCTCCGAGGATGGAGGGGCCCTGGAGTATCATAAATATTTGTTTACTTCAATTATACATAGTTACATTTTGTTCACTAACTTTACAACTTTGTTCAGAAATCTGGAAAGGGTAACAGGTCAAAAACCACCATCATTGTAAAAATGATAAAAATAAAGAAACCCTTTTAAGTGGCCCACTTGGTGCTTCCTGCATTAAAGCCCCCTGGAAAACAAAAATGGGGTGGTTTTTAATTTCTCCACTTTGGGGTAAAGTGTGAGCAATCAGTGTAAGCAGTAAGTGTGAGCAGTCAGTGTGAGCGGTGAGTGTGAGCAGTGAGTGTGAGCAGTTAGTGTGAGCAGTCAGTGTGAGCAGTCAGTGTGAGCGGTCAGTGTGAGCGGTCAGTGTGAGCGGTCAGTGTGATCGGTCAGTGTGAGCGGTCAGTGTGAGCGGTCAGTGTGAGCGGTCAGTGTGAGAGCCGTCAGTGTGAGCGGTCAGTGTGAGCGGTCAGTGTGAGCGGTCAGTGTGAGCGGTCAGTGTGAGCGGTCAGTGTGAGCGGTCAGTGTGAGCGGTCAGTGTGAGCGGTCAGTGTGAGCGGTCAGTGTGAGCGGTCAGTGTGTGCGGTCAGTGTGAGCAGTCAGTGTGAGCAGTCAGTGTGAGCAGTCAGTGTGAGCAGTCAGTGTGAGCGGTCAATGTGAGCAGTCAGTGTGAGCGGTCAGTGTGAGCAGTCAGTGTAAGTGGTCAGTGTGCATGGCCAGTGTGTGCGGTCAGTGTGTGCGGTCAGTGTGAGCAGTCAGTGTGAGCAGTCAGTGTAAGTGGTCAGTGTGCATGGCCAGTGTGTGCGGTCAGTGTGTGCGGTCAGTGTGAGCAGTCAGTGTGAGCAGTCAGTGTGAGCAGTAAGTGTGAGCAGTCAGTGTGAGCAGTCAGTGTGAGCGGTCAGTGTGAGCAGTCAGTGTGAGCGGTCAGTGTGAGCAGTAAGTGTGAGCAGTCAGTGTGAGCAGTCAGTGTGAGCAGTCAGTGTAAGTGGTCAGTGTGCATGGCCAGTGTGTGCGGTCAGTGTGTGCGGTCAGTGTGAGCAGTCAGTGTGAGCAGTCAGTGTGAGCAGTCAGTGTGAGCGGTCAGTGTGAGCAGTCAGTGTAAGCGGTCAGTATGCATGGCCAGTGTGTGTGGTCAGTGAGAGCGGTCAGTGTGAGCAGTAAGTGTGAGCAGTCAGTGTGAGCGGTCAGTGTGAGCAGTCAGTGTGAGCGGTCAATGTGAGCAGTCAGTGTGAGCGGTCAGTGTGAGCAGTCAGTGTAAGTGGTCAGTGTGCATGGCCAGTGTGTGCGGTCAGTGTGTGCGGTCAGTGTGAGCAGTCAGTGTGAGCAGTCAGTGTGAGCAGTAAGTGTGAGCAGTCAGTGTGAGCAGTCAGTGTGAGCGGTCAGTGTGAGCAGTCAGTGTGAGCGGTCAGTGTGAGCAGTAAGTGTGAGCAGTCAGTGTGAGCAGTCAGTGTGAGCAGTCAGTGTAAGTGGTCAGTGTGCATGGCCAGTGTGTGCGGTCAGTGTGTGCGGTCAGTGTGAGCAGTCAGTGTGAGCAGTCAGTGTGAGCAGTCAGTGTGAGCGGTCAGTGTGAGCAGTCAGTGTAAGCGGTCAGTATGCATGGCCAGTGTGTGTGGTCAGTGAGAGCGGTCAGTGTGAGCAGTAAGTGTGAGCAGTCAGTGTGAGCGGTCAGTGTGAGCGGTCAGTGTGAGCGGTCAGTGTGAGCGGTCAGTGTGAGCGGTCAGTGTGAGCGGTCAGTGTGAGCGGTCAGTGTGAGCGGTCAGTGTGAGCAGTCAGTGTGAGTAGTCAGTGTGAGCAGTCAGTGTGAGCAACCAGTGTAAGTGGTCAGTGTGAGCAACCAGTTTGAGTGGTCAGTGTGAGCAGTCAGTACAGACAGTCAACATGACTGGAGAATAAAAAATTTGATGAGTAAAAACCCCAATCAGGCAGAACATTGTCCAATGACCTTCTGTTATTTTAACCCCTGCACTTCCTGTCATAATGGTTGTAGTGTTTAGACATTTCGTTACTGTTATATAGAGTTATCTGTGCGCTAAGAATCATGGTACTGTAACATGGCGTGCTCGCTGGTGTCGATTAAAGAAACCGTTGAGTTTATCTGCGCTTATCTGAGTATTAACAGGCCATCATTACAATGGTACTTTCAATTGGAAATTTTTCTATAACAAAAAGAGCTTCAATCTTGAGTCTGTGATGATTTAATATTTTATTCTCTTGACCTTAATGGTAAAATAATCAGGGGAAATACTGTTGACAGCTATCTAGATGCTTAAATGCAACTCTCTTTGGAGGTTAAAAGGTTAATAGAGAATAATACATAGGCATGCATCGATACAGAACTTCTCTTCAAGTGTTCAACTTGACATCTCATATTAAGTAACCAAAGCAAACAAGTAGGATATTGAATTGAACATGGTGATGGAAATCCAATATCTCCATTGTACAAGCAACCATGTAATATTTTACTTAATATTTAAATACAATGGGCCTTTACCACAACCATTGGCAAATATTCCAGTTGCTGATTCTCTTTCTCAGCCACAAGGAATGCCATCACCAAAGCCTTTGCTTCTCGCAAATTTTTTATGTCACTATTTGTGAGTGATACAAATCTTTCAGTGTTGTCAGTAGCCAATTACATCCAAGAAAATTCCCTCAAAGGACCTTGGATTGAGATTGATGAATGGCTTGCCATGGATTCATCAACCTAAGATTAGTGCAAAAGGCCGCCTCTGATTTATCAGCAGGTGATTGGTGATTGTAAACACACATAAAAAATTATGATTCATAGTACATGCAAGTTTTACACCTGTGCAGTTACAGCTTTTCTCAGGGCTGGAAAGCCTTTTAAAAATACCACAGATTATACAATAGAGGAATTATGCTTAAATTGAGATTAATTAAATGATGGTATAAGAGTCTTGAAAATTCCTTACCTCTCATTCCACATAAAAATAAAAACTCAGCTCTTGAACATGACTCAGAAAGAATGAAAGTACAGTTGTAATCGAGACTTATGTGTACCACTTACTGAGGGGCTGATTTCCTCCAATAACGCTCTACTCCATTTTTCATCAATACCATTGCCATCCACCGTATGTTTACATCAAGTGTCTTATTTCTGAAAATTATCTTTAAAAGAAAGAAGAATATGCAAATTTCACATTAAGTAGGTCTGTTAATCATACAGTTTTGACTACTGAAAATGAACTGAAAAGGAGACATAACTCGTCAGTAGAGGGGAAAAAAAACATATGTACATATATATATTAGTTGAAGAATCAAAGAGGATGCATCGATTCTCTGTTACTCTGAGTTTCGCGCCAAAATGCTCATCAGACAGAATTTGTCTGATGAGCAGTTTGAGCAATTTGATTCTTCAACTAATGTATACCCAGCTCTGCTAACACAGCATTGAGCACTTTATGCCAATACCCTCGCATTCATATCTATATAAATATACATACACGTGTACACATAATAATATAAGCAAAATTTAGATTAATGCAGAATATACCATATCTTGCTTGCTCAAATTGATACACAACTCAGATGGTTTTACAATAAGCTACTGCACAAGAGTTAGTCCAACTAGTAACTAATCCACAAATTAAAAGAATTCATACTTGAGCTTTTCAGTGAGATTGGGCCAAGGGGTTAGGAACAAACAGACAAATGTTAAGGGATTTGAGAGGTGGTAAAGGATTTATCAGATGAGAGATTTGGGACAAAGCCCCATAAGTTACAGGATTACATCTTCGAAGAAATGAGCACTGCTGAGAAAGAAAATGTAAATTGCTCTGGCTAAAAAAGCCTTGAAGTCTACCTGGTGGATGAAGTGTCGCCCCTTAATCAACAGACCAGGATTTATCTTTTGGATAAAAGGGATCCTCACTTTTCCTTGGAAAACAATTAGAATTTGCTTGGTAAAATTTTTATCAATCTCATCAATTTAAGCTCCACCTGAAAGAAAAACTTACCACCAAATCTAATGCAATGACATAATCTTTGCTGTGGTATTCGACAATTTAAGCAATTGCAAAAAGAGACCTGATAAAACTCACACCTACAACAATAACCTTTGACCCCACAATTTATGGGCAGTACCCTAATGAAATAATCCTCGGGTGGAATGGGCCCAAGATGTTCATGTCAGTCATTACAAGCCATATTGGTCTTTAAGTTGATAGCAAAATCTGTGCTGTTTGCAACACCATCAAGCCCAGACTTCATTTTACATTAGGCACCAATAACAGAAACACAATGACTTCCAAGATTGACTGCTAACTATTCAAAAAGCAAACCTCTTTATTTCACCTGGGCAAACATGTTACAATTAATGCACACACATACATTACTTCATCAATTCAGAAGCTCTTTGAGTAGAACTTATGGAAAGATTTCCATATAACCCCACACATTAATTATACATTCCATTTTGTAAAGACTAAATATAAAGGTTTCTTTGCAATACTCTGTGCATAATTAATGTATGGGGTTATATTATATGGAAATCTTGCCTGTTCTCATTCCAGTGGTCAAAAAGATGTCAAACCGTTAGAAGTAAGAAAGCTTTCTGTTCTCAACACAATTTGACGTCATCTGTGATCAATTACAAAACAGATAGACGGCAACATGGACTGAGGGCATCTTCCATCGTATAGTTCATCATAAGGAAACCCAGACGAACGTATGCATTACATGTCAAAAAGGTAAAGTAATAGCTCACGTTGTAGTCCGTTCAGAATCTTTATACAATATGCACAATTCAAGTTAAAGTTATAATAAATTAAAATACTAAAAGGTACTAAGAACACTATCACAACTTGCTATTCAAAAAGTCAGTAATCAATTTGTTTTTCAGATAAAATTTAAGGGTAGAACTCAATTCTGAAGTTTTAAGAGCACTGTCAAGATTGTTTCAGATATGCACCATGCGGTAGTAAAAATTAATGTTCTCTGTCCGGTACTCGACCTTTAATACAAGGGTATGTTTAATAGTTGGCAACTTCGTAAATTGGTCGCAGAGGTAATGTGGAGCTTGACTATTCCTGCATTTAAATGCCATGACAGCGTCGCGCAAGAACAGCTGTTGTTTAATTGGAAGCCAGCGAAGATCTTTTAGTGCGGGGGTTATGTGCTCGAATTTCTAGATCTTGGTTCCTGTAATAATGCGCGCGGCAAAGTTCTGCACAGACTGTACTCTACAAATATTTTTGTTTGAGGTGTTCGACCACAGTGTGTTTTGATCAAAAATATACTCAATTCTAGGGTTAGTTATTTATCTAAATCTAAATGTCTTATCTGCAAAGGGCAACAGCACTCTTACCATCAGCAAACTATAGTACCCTGGTTCTCTTTCCCATGATTTGAGCTTATCCTCTGCGTCCTTTGTAAGTGCGGGATTCTGGCTACATGCATGGTTTAATGCAAGCAACAATGCGTCTCTCCAAGCTTCATTTATTCTTTTTTCATCCATGGAGGATGCTATTAAAGAAAATTTCGAACGCTTTGGATGTAATATGTTGCAGCTTTGAAGGTTGAGTACATTTGCCCTCACCTTACATAAAGTAGTTACCACTTATCATACCTGAAATAAAATGGCGGTAAATTCGAGCGGAACCTCAAAGAGGAGTGAATTTCCTGGACCTAAATTTGAAGAAAGTTTACCAGTTGTGTTCCAGTGTAACAACTGTAATAATATACTTGGCGATTCTTATGCATGGATTTCATCAAACCGAGATCTCGAAGTGATTTGCCTAAGCAGTAAGTGGCTCAACTAAGCATTGTAATAATTATTGTTTTCATTATAATATTAATATAATCGTCTTGTAGAGCTCTTTTCGGAAAAAAACCCTATGATTTCCAAAAGTTTAGTAAACTAGGAAAAATTTTGGCAGGAGTTCCATACAACCCCAGACATTAATTATGCATAGAGTGTTGCAAAGAAACCTTTATATTTAGTCTTTATAAAGCGAGTGCATAATTAATGTATGGGGTTATATGGAACTCTTTCCAAAATTTTTGCTTAGAATGATGCTTCTTTTGTGTCGAAAAACAAGATGTTAACTTTATTATTTGCGGCAAGACTCAGGGACTTATTAGGGAATATAAAACGCACTTTCTATCGGTTAGTGTCGTGATTGGTCAAAACCTATCTTTTGTTGGACTGAGAAATCCATAGAAAATTGAGGTTTATTTTATAGAACAATATACCGCAACTTCTATCGGTTTATCGGCGTTATGACCCACCTGAGAGACCTTTCTCCAAGCGTCGGTATCCTAAATAAAGATCACTACTAAAAGTCACCAGTTTGACCCTTGAAACGAAGCTTAGGCCTTAGGAGTAAAACTGGGTATTCCAATGTAAACATACTAAAAGCCCATTTAACAGTCAACTATCAAAAAAGATAAATTTTAATGTTCAGAATAACCATTGAAAAAGCAGCTCAAGAATTTAACAATTGAAGGGTTTCAAGGTCTTTAGGATCTCATTTAACAAGCAGGTAGACAGAATTTCAAAGAATCTGATATGGAGAGTGGTAAACTGGAGTCCATGCCTACACTGATCAACTATATAGTCATTTCCACTAATTTTCACCCAGACTGACCATTTGAAAATATAAAGAAGCTCATTTTATTGGATAACTTGATTCTGACATATCATAACAAATCACAATACCATAATTATATCACCAAAGCATACACTACTGAGTTATGGATGCATGCAGAGGTTGCTAAGCACGAAAGAAACATAAGAGTCATGGGAAGCGATAGCTGAGAGCATTCTCTAGCTTCTTGATTGCCTAGCAAACCTCCAAGTGCATCCACAACTCAATATTGTACAATGTCGTGTTTACCATTTGTTTTATAACACATTGATACATTACAGCAAAAGAGTTCCCTTTATTTAACAAATCTTATGTGACCAGAAGAAACAAGCGTGCACTTGCATTCTTTGCATTTGCCTACATCAGCAGTGTACACCCATGGGCAAATGGTGGACTCTGAATTGACCAATCAGAGTGCATGCTTTACTTTGGTTGCATGGTGCTTAGAGCTGAGCAGCCTTGTATTATTTTACCCAAGGTCTTGGGATGTGGGCAAAACACATGCAAAGTGCTCAAATTCCTTTTGAATTCACTAAGTTAATAGGAAATTCATTTTTTCCACAGTATGGCTGACTGCTGTAAGGAAGAGCAGTTTTGGTCTTACAGCTGTACATGCCTGTAGAATGAACTTTATGAAATTTTTCTAAATCTGATAGATGTGCATTGCAAATGTGCAAGCATGTATTGTAATGTAACTTTTTTTTTCTTTCATCTAGAAGTAACACCATTTATACGTTCAGGTGAATGTTTAGAGACTTCAACCACGGAAAGTGACATAGGCAGGTACATTAGGTGGTTAATAATAATAATGATAGTTTTGCAAACATGCAAGAAGATCATGAATCACCAATCAGATTCTGAGCACGCAAAAAGAAACATGTGAGGTGACTTTACTTAAAAAGTATGTAACTCAACTTATTGCCTGAGCCAGTAAAGGTCTCATTTATATCATTCCATGAGAACTTCAAAATTAAAGCTGGCAATGGATTGTAGGGAATCTTTAGTAATGAAGTGTTACCTTTTGTCTCACAAATGATTCACTTAGTTATGTGGATCACTTTGTTTCAACAGCAGTTACTGCTAGTCTTCATTAAGACGTGAAGTTGACTGGATATGAGTCACCTTATGATTGTGGTTAGTTGGTCCTGTAAAATATGCTGTCTTGTTTAGCCAGATCTACAGTTTCTTCCAGCCGTGCTAATGATTGCAGCTAGTCTTCAACTTGAAAACAACACCTATGGTTGTTGTTGAGCAGTGTTGGACAGACTGTTGACTTGGGGTAAAACTTCATTGGTCAGTTTTCTAATCAAAAAGAGAAGGATAATGAATGGAGGGTTCTGCCTCATCTACTTGTCATTATCTTCTCAGAAGATCAAATGGGAATCTAACTGAATATGCCCTAAGTTGAACTTACCAATTGGTCATAAGATGAAAGAAAAGTGGTCTGCTCATGAATACAGAGTGCTATTTGGCTTTGCCATTAATACCCTTGAAGGGGACGTTATTGAGATTTACATGGCTATAGGCGATATCGATCATCGACGGTGCACCAGGACTCTTTTTTTCACTCCCTTTTCATTACCTAAGTTTTGGGAAGGGTTTCTTTAAGCTGTGCCCCTACCTGCCTCCAGATTTTGGGACCATTACAGTGCTCCTTTAGAACAAGGCTGCATCATTTTATAGATGCTAGATATGATTCTTACCAGTTCTGCATTTGATTATTTGTAAATTACTTCATCTGCCTGCACAATTTTGTAGGACTCTTTTCACTCCCTGGGGAGCAGGGTTGGCGTAGTGGTGAGAGCACTCGCCTTCCACCAATGTGTCCTGGGTTCGATTCCCGGACCCAGTGTCATAAGTGGATTGAGTTCGTTGGTTCTCTACTCTGCTGCGAGAGGTTTTTCTCCGGGTACTCCGGTTTTCCCCTCCTCAAAAACCATCATCATTTGAATTTATTTAATTTAGTGCTTATTTGCATTTACACACGACCCCACAAGCTGTTCAGCTTTAAACATTATCATGTCTAAATAAAGGTGTTCTTATTATAATTGTTATTATTATTGCTACTCCTCCATTTGTTATACTTTTGAAGAAATGTTGTAAATGATCATAGATTGTGTTTGATACCAACCTCATCCAGCGATGTTTGGCATATTCAGGCACTGAATGACGAGAATTGTTAAATGTTAATGGTTACTAATAAATATAATGAATTACACCCAGTTAGAGAGCACATGCCTGTCGCCCCCCCCCCCCCCACCTTGTTGACAACCATATCCTTAACCTCTGTGCATGATGGAAATGATTACATCTACAGACAGATTAATTTCCAGCAGTACAACAGGGGTTTCCATAATTTTTTCATAAGTAGCTACTGATGGTATATTAGGGGCTTGTGCCATAAGGCAAAACACCAAACACAAGGACCTGCTCAAAGCCTCAACAGATGGATGTGAGAGGTCTTACTGGTGGCAGTACGCCACTGGGCACTGGCTTTTTTTGAAACCCCTGGTTCAATGAGTACACCCTATGTTACATATTACCTAGACTAACAAAACCAATTGTCGCAACATTTTCCTAACTTTCTTCTTAAAGGAGAAAAGTTTAATCCAAAACATAATCAAATTGTTACTCAATTACTCATGAAATGTAACCCTTGCTGATGGAAAGAAATTCTAGAATTACTACTCTGAATATAATTATTTTCAGCCTCCAAGGACCTTCCTGAACTGATAATAAACAATTTGCCTCCAAAATTTCCTTTTGCCAAAAAATTTTAAAATTAATTTTACACACTTTGATTTCCTTATTTATGTCTCATAAACTTTCATAACTACTGGCTTATCACACCATCTAGTTGTAGCATCAGTAATTATACTCTTTTCCTGTGCTTATTGTGGTTCCTTTAGGTTCCAGGCTTTAGGAATTGCATAATTTCATTTTTTCCCCAACAATTATGCTTTACACCCTAACATGTATGCTTTACAACCTAACAGTATCCTTATTCTCCATACCCTACTCTGTACCTTTCCTAAACTGCTGACAAGGAGAATTTGTTAAAGAATCAAGAGCTTCATTAGTTCAGTGGTGATCATTTGATCTATTCTTTTGACCTTTTGGGTACTGTAATACTGCAAAGGAGAAATTACATGCTAGTTACTCCCAGGTGTCAGGGGGTTACCAGGCAATTAATTTTGCTAATGATTAGTGTACTTCGATGTTCTAGCACATTCATCCCTATACACTGTAAATCCTGCAGTTCTCCTATTGGTCGCATCTACCAGACTACTCCAAAGGACCTGGATCATTTACGGTATGACTCTACTTTAGATTGATGAGTTAGATTTTTGGGAATGATGAGGTACAGTTTACAATGTTTAATATTTCTTGAATTAGGAAAAAACCTTATCTCAAAATAAAAATGAAGGGCTGGCCATTTTGCCCTTTTTTTGCTTAATTTTTAATAAGTTTGTATCAGGTTTAAGGCTACAATTTAGACATCGGCAGATGTTGCTGGACAGTTTTGATCAGTAGATACCACACAGTTGAATGGTGCTTTTCACATACACTGATTGGCTGGTTCAGAATAGATTAGCAAGTACTATACACCTCCAAGCACCCAAAGAGACAAAGTACCGGTAGTGTGTTAACATTATAATTTCCGACCACTTTTTGGTATATTGACTAAAAATAAACTTTTTTTTTTCGGTTTCTGTGTGGTATAGACTAAAACAATGATTCACCTCAGTGTTGGTGAAAGTGATGGATATTTACCTCATCACTTTACAGCACAGTAAATTCCCTGCAATTTTCACCTCCACTTCAAGGAATGATTACAATTGTTAATATTATTCCTCATTAAGTTATCTTTGTGCATGAAGCAGCCTAACCAAAGAATGCCATCAGACTCTGTTTCCTTAAATTATTTTGAAGTATTTTCATTGAGATTTTTGGATGAGAGACTTCAGAACTTAAGGTGGCTTACTGTAGTTTAGAGAATTCAAAATTTAAAATTCCTGTAAGATTGATAAACATCATTTATCATAACTGTCATGATTTAGCTTGCAATTGTACAGTGTTTGAATCAAGGTAGAGGTTTTATGCACAGGTTGGAGAAGAAAGTGCACCGAAAGGCCTTTCTTTCAGTAAAGGCTGATAGTAAAAGAAACTGTTTGGGGCTGCATCGGTGGGGGTAACAAAATAATTTGGATAATTATATCAACAAAGTTGAAATGGTAAATTGGCCACCTTAACGATTACAAAAGCTGACGTTTCAAATGTTAGCCCTTCGTCGCCCTTCTGTGGTCTTTCCGTACACTTAGGTAGCACAGAAAGACAGAAACCCTCGAACAAAAGCTCATCTTTCAAACCGGCAGTCTAAAACCCACAGGGATCAACAAGCACTTTTCATTCCACTAATTTATACGTGTTTTTCTCGTTGCCATGTTCCCACCAATAACGTAGCTCCATTTTCTGCCTTTAAAAGCACACACAACCCACAATTCCTCTATTCGCTACGACGAAGGGCTAACGCTCGAAACGTCAGCTTTTGTAATCATTACGGTGGCCAATTTACCATTTCAACTTTGTTGATATATCCAAATTATTTCGTTACTCCCACCGACACAGCCCCAAACAGTTTCTTTTGAAACTATCAGCCTTTATTCATATATATGTCCTTGACCATTACTGGTTAACACTAATCTAAAAGTGAACTTAAGCTGCCGCTTCCAATACTAAGCTGAAAGAACATGTGTGGATGTCAGATTCTCAATTCAAAACACAGTCATGATCATGCGTGGCTCTGAATAAGCTCCATGGAGTTTTTTTCTTCAGATATCTAAGGCAATACCCGTCAAGGATTACATGTTATGTGATTCTTGACAGGTATTGCCTGAATTACACAATATTACATAAATATATCTTATTAACCAAGCGCAAGGGCCGTACTGGGAGAATATCGGCCTGAGGTCTTGACAGTACGGACTGAGCACAGTGAGGTCCATACAAAAAAGACCGAGGGCTGATATTCTTCCAGTACGGTCCCGAGCAAGCTTGGTTAATAAGAGATTTATTATACAACTGAAGTTGAAAGGGACACAAGTGCGGTATCATTCAGGACAGTGCCCAGTCCAATACAGAGAGAATATTGACCGGCAATAGAGCATTTTGATTGGTTGATTTTAGTTATTGGCCCTCCGACTGCTCGAGTCGTGTAATAATATGTAATATGTAATCCTTGACAGGTATTGCCTTTCACATTGTGAACTATTCTTCTCTTTTTCTGATGAGCCAATCTTTTCCTTTTTGAGCTTTTTAACAATTGGTCCAATTGCATGTTGAAACAAATACTTTTTTGCTCATTTGTATATTCCTTGTCTTATTTCATACTTCAAGTGTGAATGAGAGTTTTTCGTGTATTTGAGTGAATGCTGCATTATACCTACATGCAATTAGATCACTTTAATAAGGGTGAAAGGAGGACACTGAGAAATAAGTACAGTACAGCTCCCATGAGAATTCCCACAGCTCTCGTTTCAAGTTTACCATACAGACATAGAAAATTATCATCACATTTAGGCTGAAATATCAACAGAAATCTTGTTCTTTCATTTTGACTTTGTCTCTTAACCGGCTGAAAAAGGTTGGATAACACAATTTGTGATTTTGGAGGCTGCGTCTATGATAAACAATGCAGGAATTTCTCAGAGATACATAAAGCTCTCCTAAAATGCATGTTGCAGGCACTGACAACCGATAAGAAAAAGGAAGGGGAGAGATTTTGCATAAAGGTCCCTATTTATTTATTTATTTATATGCACCCAAATGACTTCCCTGTTGTTGCTTCATGTACCTGTACCAACCAACAACCATCTTCACCACCTTTACAGTACTTAGTGGACATTAACTTCTAATTGCAGTAACATTGTCATTGAAAAATGTAAATGTAAGAAAACCAGAAAAAGCCCTACAAATAAGCATATAGCATAAGCATGTGGTGTTAGCAAGGAGATTATCTTTTTATTTTTATTGGAATGTCTGGGAATCTCTTAAAAACATCTGATACTCTTGAGAGGATTGAAATAATTTTTCAGTGGAAATTCTGCAGCTGAGGATTTAGTTAGGGGGTACTTTAATTTATTATTATGTAATTTAAGAATTTTTATTTGGCTTTTTCCTTTGTTTTTTGTTTTTATGAAAACATTATTCCAATTACTGGTAGCTGGACATATAAATTGTCTATTTTAATTCATCCTTCAGGAATCAATATTGTTTGGATATGGAGCATATAAGAAGGTAATTAATAGCTCTTGAAAAATAAAAGTGGGTGAGGGGACTATACTGTTAACCAAACAAACAAACAAACAAACTTAAACAGTAACAGTCATTTAAGGGCTGTGGATACCACTGGCAATGATGTCGAATTTCTTAAATCCATGAACACAGATGTAGTTCTGGTCTTGAGAAAAATTTTCTTGAAATTATAGAAAATAATATCATCGAGCCTCACCAAGAATGGAAAATTATAACATATTTTGTTAGGAATTTCCCTTTATGATTTCTCACAGTTCAACCTTTTTCTTAATAATTTAGCTTGTAAAATGTAGTTTGCATTTTGCTGTATTCCTCATTTCCTTTTCCCTAAGCGGAGATTGGAGACCTCGCGGATGCGTAAGTTATCTCATTTACCCAAGGTTTTCTCCCAATAATATCATTGTATTTTATGGTCGTTAGCATCAAAAATTGAAAAAAAATCAATGATTTGAACGTAAATTAAGTAATTCAGACTGTCTTGATAACATTTCCCAAATAGAAAGAGTATTAATCCACTACTAAGCAACTAGCCGGTGGTTGTAAAAGTTAGTGCATCAGTGCTCTGCTATCTTCAAGTGTGGGATCAAGGGGTGTCCGGTCTTTTCGTCCAAGAGTCTTTTCGTCCAAGTCTTTTCGTCCGAAAGTCTTTCGTCTAAAAGTATTTTCACCTAAGTCTGTTCGTTTACTTGTTAAGTCTTTTCTCGAAGCAAATAAATAACTATTATATTTTTATTATATTATATCATAGATAAGGCTATACAAAGAACTTATCAGTGCGAGCCGTAGCCCTTTTTGGTTCACCAATCTTCGTTTTACGAATTCAGTGTCATGAATTTCATTCACAGAATGAATGAAGTTGTAACGCAATATATTTTATTAAATAGTAGCAAAAATAAAGACTTGCTTGCCGTTTAATTATTTCACGCGAAAGAAATGGGAATATTAGGCTTGTTGTTAAGCGTCTTTTGAGCGTAAAAGGCAACGAAGCGTAACATCACTACGTGTCCGACATACCCAAATGGCGGCGGCTCACAACAAGTTCTTTATATAGCCTTATCTAGCCTTCTTGCTTGAGAACAGACTTAACAAGTAAACGAACAGACTCAGGTGAAAATACTTTTGGACGAAAAGACCGTAATTCGATCAAGGTGAGAAAGAATTTAAGCGCCTTAAGTGAGTCTCTAATTTGGTGACCTGCTCGTGGCAGTCTTGTAGTCAGAAGTAACGTTCAAAAAAAGAAGTAATGGATCAAAAATAAAGCGAGATTAGAAATTTACATAAAATAGCCACTGGACAATTTCCCTTCTCCATTTTCTTGTTGCAACTAAAATGTTGTGAAAGTGTAGTACGGTGATCGTCCGGGTGAGTGTAGTCCTGAGAAGGACTGTTGTCGGTGGTAGTGACTGACGTTTCGACAACCTGTGCGGAAGTCATCATCAGAGTCAGGTGAATAGTTGTTGTCAGTAGAATGTTCCTAGTCCAGTTCGTGTTAAATGATAGGTCAGTTTTGCCGTGATGTTATTGGCTGTAAGACTCAAGTGGTGTAAGTCGGTCGTGATTGATCTGTTTCAATCCGTTGGTAAAGTTAGGCCGTTCTGTTCGTTTCTAATGTTAAAGTCGTGAATGAGTCGTTTGTATGGAGCCGGTAGTAGTTGACACCTGCGTTCGTCCTTGTCTTTAACGTTGGTTAGTATGCAACACGACAGACAGCTTATTCGGAAAACAAATACCTTAACCGTGTTTTTTCAAAGAACAACTACAACGACGACATCATCCAACGAAACACTCCCCAACGTACTACTACTACCGAAACAAACGACACCGTAACCCCTACGACTACAGCAACCATACCGTACATAAAAGGCATGTCTGAGAACATCTCGCGCATCCTCGCCCGCAAACCCATCACCACACTACGTTAGTTACTAACCAACGTTAAAGCCAAGGACGAACCGAGGAACAGACAGGGAGCGATTTATTAGATCAATTACTCCGACTGCCAAGCCTCTTACATTGCAGAGACTGGCAATAACCTCGCAACAAGACTGACTGAACACAGACGGGCGACGAGGAAAGGTGATGTCAACAATCACATTGCTGAACATCATCGACTTACGAACCACGATATTGACTAGGACTCTGCGCAATGCCTAACCTACAGCACTAACCACTTTCAACAGCTGACTGGAAAGCTGGTTTACTAACTTAGAACAGACTCCCCTCAACAGGTGTCAACTACTACTGGCTCCATACAAACGACTCATTCACGACTAACAGAACGACCTAACTTTACCAACGGATTAAAACCGACCAATCATGACCGACTTACACCTCTTGAGTCTTACAGCCAATAACATCACGGCAAAACTGACCTATCATTTAACACGAACTGGACTAAGAACATTCTACTGACAACACCTATTCTTCTGACTCTGATGATGACTTCCGCACAGGTTGTCGAAACGTCAGTCACCACCACCGACAGCAGTCCCTCTCAGGACTACACTCACCCGGACGATCACACTACACTTTCAAATGTTACCCCCGGGTTCAAACCATTTACTGTATCACTAAAATGTTGTTGGTCGGTTATACGGTGGTGGCTGAGGTAGTTTTTCTTTCAGCTATCAGGTGGGTTCTGAGGATGGAATGCAGACTTTACCAGCAGAGGAAGTTCTTGGTATACCAACAGCTAAAGTCCTTCAGCAAGGAATTCACAAGGTGAACTGATACTCGCTGTACACAAACATCTATAGCTTCATCAGTAATTTATTCATAAACGATTCTACATTCTTGAGGGCACGACTTGGATATTGGGAGTGGGTTGGATGATGATACAATTTAAAAAACCGTGGGTGGTAACCCAAGTCTAACGGACTCTTTTAGTTCAATTGGTTATTTATAGATCAAACTGCTATGTTTTCCAACGAGATAAGTATCCCTGTGGTTCATTTATCAATGAAACAACAAGCTTTGTACTCAGTTAGATAAACAGATCTATTTTAGCAATATTTGTCGTGTTGAACACGTGTGGATGTTTATCCAACAGATCGAAAGTGTCGTGCTCATGCTGCTAGAGAGGTTGACGTTGCTGGAAAAAGAAGTTAAGGGCAACAAGGCAAATATGGAAGATGATGAGACAAATTTAACGGCGACAGGTTCTGACAGTGCGAGGGAAACACAAAAGGAGAGCGACTCTGCCAAACAAAACAGAAAGAGAAGAAAGTAATCCACATTTAATCTCTTGCTGCCTCGAATATGTATGATCACCTTAGTTGGATTAGATTTGAACATAAGTCAAATATGTTATTTCTCAGTTAGCCCTGTTACTGTTCAAATTGCAATGTATCATGCCAATGGATGCTAAAAATGTGGAACATTTAATGAAATTAATACGCAAGTTTTCCGAGGCATAGTGAAATTTTGTGTTATAATGCTTGTCCTCAGTTTGAGAGGTAATTTAGTGGATCGTACCATTGAAAGAGAATTAGTTCGTTATAGAATAATGACACTTGATACAATATGTTAGAGATTTCCACAATAGCACGTGTATTTATTGTGAGTGGTATGGGAGGGCTATTGTTAACGATTATGATCATTAACGATGACGAAAACGTCGGAGGCAACGAGAAATTTGATAATGGGGGTAGATTCTCTAACAGACAGTCCCAGTGGTGAGGCATAGGAATGTGCGTTGACCAAAGGGGACCATGCAAACATAATTGAGGTTGGATTTTAAACGTACGTTGTCCCTATTTTTGATCGTATTTTTTACTCGTAATTAAGTAAAGAAATTTAGCGTCTCCACGCAAGTTAACAATACTCAAGTTATCTGGTACGATGTTTAGTACCAATCCTGATCATTTCTTAGTCTGTTTATGTTACAAAATTTAAACTAAACCAACTCAGAAAGACTCGTGTGCACAGGGACTGATCATGGACTAACCATGATTAAGAACAATTTTAATGTCTCAGAGACAACACAGGTGATCGGAGACTGAGTAAAATTATGTCATGTCTTGACAAAGCTACGTAAGCGGCACATGATCAGCTTAACGTAGGCTTAAGCCTCATCAGTCTTTATACTGTGCTCCATGAAAGCCTTTACTCAGGGAACCATGACATCTCTCAAAAACGCCCCTTCATCTCCCTCAAGAATGCTGGTTCCCAGGTCACAGAAGTTCAAATCTGTGGCTAGTTTGTAGCGCATTCTAACGTCGGTAACGAATCCCAAGAGCCTTTTCATATTAACTGCCGCTTGAGACGTGCGTGAGTTTTCATTTTTGTACCTAAGGAAAATTAAGAACCGTTAGTTCTTAGAAAACCATTGCTTTGGTCAAGACAAGCCTGAATGAATACAGAAACAAATGACAACACACATTTCATTTCCCATGGTCCCTCGGCTCTATGCTTTACTGCAAACACCTTTTTTTACCCAGGAATCATGCCTTAGTCGAACATGTGTCTCTGCGACCCTGAGTTAAGACTTTGTCCTCCCAGAAACTACATGGAAAATTTCTTGATGTTGACATCACTGTCACAATTAAAAAGACAAAGATAACCTGAACTGTTCTTTCTTTTTCCAAAGAAGCGGATATTCTTTCTACCACCTCCTTACGAAACGAACAATTCAGAGGTGGTCCAAGGATCATAAAACACTTATTATTTGCGACAAAAAAGCCGACACAGTGGAACTTAGATCGTAATATTCAAGATTGGAAAACCACCTTCATACCCAATCCCCGTCAGTATTTTGATTCCCTTACCCCTTTATCAATGTTGCACTTTGATTTCTTGATCAGACAGAGCTGAATAGAGTAAGGTGTGTATCTCAATTCAAATTTCATGAAAAGTAGCGGATTGCTGTCATTCGAAAGGATTTGTGGTTGTGTTACTTACTTGGTAGCGACATCGACAAAGAGATGGTTTGCGAGAGGCATGGCGGAGCTCATGTCTTGAAGGTAGTCGAAGTTGCCCTTCATCACTACTTGGTTATAAAGAGCGTCAACCCACAGAGAGAGGTCGCGCTTTTTGTACGCATCAGCGACTAGAAGAGACTGTTGGCACAGAAAAGAAGTCGAGTTAGAAACAAGGTATCAGTAGCATAAAAAACAATGCGGTATGTGCCTATAATGAAATATTTAGGAAAGTGCGCACGCTCTCATTGGCCGATAGGTGTACTTAGATGTGAGTATGTACACATTTTGATGTCACGCTTTTTCAAGGCAATAGAGGAGATAGCGTCCTCTAGACACGCAAGGGTTTTGAGAATTCGAGAAAGTTATGCAAACCCTGGACCCCTTCTCAAAATTAAAATTCTCTCATCCCTATATGTTGAGATGAGGATATACAAACACGGTAAAAGCCCTCTACTTGTTAAGTAAACCATTAAATATTAGGTGGAGAAGTGATTCAAAATGAAGGAAAACCTAATGAGCATTGGAGCACGAGTTGCACCGTGCTACCCAAAATCACTAGTATTGCTCGACAGAGACACCCAAAACACTTGAGAATAAACGTCTTATTCCTCGCAGCCACAAGATGTTCTGGTTACTGCATAGATATTAAAGAATTATTGCAAGGCCTCGTTTGATGATAAAATCTGATGCAGCAAATATCAGCAATTAATTAAACTTGAGTCGAATGTTGGTACCGTTAAATAAATCATCATAAAAGCACCAGTCATGTGAAGAAAGAAGGTTTCCATGAATACATGGATAATCCGGAGATTCAACATCAAGCAACCTTATCATTGACTGTGGTTAAGATTCTACACTTAAGAAACAAGACATGAATCGTCGTTTGATTAATCTATTGATAATTGTTAAGTTATGTAAATGCAAATGACTGTTATCACAATTAAAAACAATCTGCAATGCCTACACCTCTAACCTGAAAGAAGTGCGTGTGATGGGCAAGGAATTTCTTCAAAGCAACGTCACTCAAGTTTACTACTGTGACTCCAGAGGAAAGAAACTGGATCTGCAGGTGAACCAATCTTGCATTCTTCAGACAGGTCTGTGAATGTCGCCAGCAGTTCTCCTAATGGTTACAAGAAAGGAAACCTGAGTTGCTAAACTAGTAGATTAAGAATACGGTAAGGACTGGAGAAGAAGAATATCACAATCTAGGGTTTAGATTCAGAGTCAAAACACTCATTCGGTTTTCGCCGCCAGTTACAACAACAACAACAACAAAAACCTGACAAGAACTAAAATTATTATTTCAGTTACATATCTCACCGGCGTGTTACCCACTTACCTTGGCATAGTTATCCGAAGCGTAGCAGAAGGATTTCATAATGGAATTTAGTTTAAAGAAAACTTCTGCAGCTCCTGAAGCATTTTAAGAAAGGTCATAAAAGCCATATTAGTCGAGAACAAAGGTTCGATACTAAATGAAGACTGACACAGGCATCGCAGATTCTCAAAAAAATAACCGCAAAAAGGAGACGGCACGAACTTGTGAATTACGTAACTGATGTATTTGTTTTAATCTACTGACTACGAAGCCAAGCAGAATAAGATAAAGCTGCATCCAATTTGCAAACATAACTTAAAAGGTTATAAATCTGATTCTGATTCCTTAAATACTTGCAAAAGAAAGTCGAATAGGTTATAGAATTGCACTAATTAACAAGACCCTTATAACAATCTATGGCACACGATTTCCACAAGTTATGACATCCCTTCCGTTTCCTTACATTCGGTTTATCTATCTTTTTCCGTAGGCTGAGTTTGATTAAAAAGATTATCTTAACTTGAAAAGGCGTCGCTTCAGTCCATTTAATGCAAGGTTAATCTTTTGCCCTGTGAATACTTGAATGATTTAACGTTCACTTTCACTCTACACCTTTTCAATTTCTCTTTCACTCTACAGCGAGTATGCCTGATTAAAGTTCCGGTTGACAGAACGGTATGATATTCTTACTTTCGTCACGTTTACACCATTTATTTACGGACATACGATAATATGAAAGGTCTTCAGTACATTGTATGCTGATGAGCAGAGACCGAGATGACACGAGAAGCATGTGTCATTTAGTGAATCTTAAGATCAAGCCCACCTTTCTCAGCATTTCCCTGGCCGTGTTTCTTATCTGAAACGAATAAAAAGGGGATCAAAAGGGGGCCCAAAAACATACATCTTTTTCGATGGTTTAACATGTAGTACGCGCGGATATTATGGGAATTACGTAATTAGCAAATTTTCCGCTCTTTTTATGTGTTAACCCTGGAATAATAGATTTATCATTCCACTATTATTTCACTTTCTAATAGTTTGGCTTCATTTTTTCGGAGTACTTCCCGCAGCCTTGTCAGAGTGTCGTATCGATCACATAATAGATGCGCGAAAGACGAACACAGCAGACAATACCATTAAATTGTTTTTAATGATCCTTAACAGAATTTGATGCACCTAAAGGTTTGTTTCTTGAAGAGTCAAGTCTGTCTTTCATATTTTGTCCTGTTACCCTATGTAATACTATGGCACATTTTGCGTGTTCCGTTGCCCTTACATGGTAAGATGGGGTTATTGGGATAATAAAGTTTCTAAATTCTTAAGCTCCCCTACAGATATCTGTACTCTAATGCAGAAAATTAATCACTTTGGGCGGAAAAGAAGAAAGATGCGTTCGATTTGCTTATAACGGGAAGTGCCAGAGGACGCGTGAGGAAAGAAATGATTCAACTCCAAAAAAGGAAGACCCGTTGCCATTGTAACATACCATGGTTTTACTTATGGGAGTTTGTAAGATGATGCTTTGTTTGAAATATTTATATTTTCATGTTTGACAATTGATCGTCGATCATCGTTTCAACCAAATTTTAAAATGGTGCCTTTGCAGCTTTCCAAACATTTGCAACGTTATTCTTTTGGGGCCCTAAACGTAAAACTTGGCCAGTTCCTGAAAAGCAACATCCTTTTTTGACCCCTGAAAAACAGTTCTTGGTGTTCTCGACAAAGCACAATTTCCGCTTAAACCTTTAATGACCAAGCCAATTTCCAAGTCCACTCGACAACCAAATACACTATTCATCACAGGAAAATACCTGGGAAACAATTGCCTAAACTAGCCAGCTGCTTGACGGCGGTGTCCTCCAAAGTTTTGGCAATTTCCCGGTACATGCGAAAGTGATGCGCCACCATAGAAAACTTGTCTGTGTCCTCCGGATGTTGTTTTCTTAAGTAATCAAGAAGCGCTACTTTCAGCTTATTTTCCTGAGGCAAAAAAAAAAAAAAAAGACAACCACATTGTTGGCGCTTAAAAGCGTGAAACAAGAAACAATAGAACAAACATAAACAAAGAAGGCAATAAGCTACTAACTGAAATAAATGAAAAAAAGGAACGAACGAATCAACAAAAGAGCCAGACTTACAACAGGACATTTAGTGTAATTTTTCCCAGTAGGAAAGCCCAAGAGAAAATAGGTACTGACAAAAAATAAAGCTGTTCAAGTATCAGGCAGATAGGAAAAAATGCAAAACTGACCAAAAAAGTCCTCGCTATTTTACTGGTGTGTTTTCTTTCCAAAATTTTCATAATACAACGATCAGTGGAGCAATTCAATATATTTTATAAGTGGTGGGTAGGAGCACAAATAGCCTCCTATGCCTCTCTTCCACGAGAAAATTCTACTGTTTGTTCACGCCTTGACAAGACTAATTTACCTGTATAAAAGTAACAACAATTAGGAATGCTATTTTTGAAAGAGGTCAATCAAACGAAAGTCCACATTTAAACTGGGAAACAAAGGCATGAATGACTTAAAAGAAAGAAACGTCTGGTTACACATTTGTAGCTTTGGTACGCATATCAACCACAGTTAAATGCAAAACAGTATTGGTATTGAATACAAGAACTTAATTCATTTGACGGTCATGTCCTGAACTTAAGTCGCCTCTACAGTGACTGACAACTGACACTCTGAGAGGAACTCAACACCAAAGTCCATGAGGTTCTTTGTTAGTCTAGTGTCATAAGTCTGGTTTAGGGAAACTGATGTGTTCATTATACTGGATCGTGATGGCTTGGTAGGCTCCAAGAACTATTGTCAACTGTGATTGGTCAGTTTCGATTTATTGTTTAAGTGAGGTTCTGTGGGGTTCTTTTTTTATTTCAAAGAAACTACGTCACGGCTTGTTCGTTGGAAAGAAATCAAGCGAACATATTCCTTGCATCTTTGGGTTTGTAGTTTCATCCAATGTGTAGGCAAGTCTTTGGGGATAACCACAAAGACTCGGAATATCGTAATGTTTTCATTCTCATGGGTGCAGTCAGTTTTCAGTATTCAAAAAGAAGTGTTACCTTGTCAATCCCTTTCCGACAGAGAAGTTCGAAGTGCTCGTGCTCGAAGAGTGTGTCAATGATGTAAGACATCTCGTTAAACCTTCCGATACCCGTGAGCAAACGAACCTACAGAAGAAAAGGAAACTGTCTCTACAATTAACTTTTTTTCAATTGCCATACAAATTAAGTAAATGTTTTTAGTAGAGAAGCACACGTTACCATGAGCATGTAATCTCTGGATTCGGTCAAGGCAGCTGTGAGTACTCGTCCATGTCGCAGGACTGTTGCAATACCCTCCATGTTACAGGCTAAAGTGTGACATTGATGGGCACGAACCAGCAACTCTACTTTCAAGCTCAATACTGTTTAGAGACAGAGTTATATGTTTAAACTTTGAGAGGCAACACATGAGTACGCTGAACTACTGGAAATCGGGCGCACTACTGAAATGCTGGTGTGAAAGAGTATTACCTATGGCAAGCCAATTGTAGCAATATTCAATAAATGGAATTTTCAATTCAAAGAGTCTAGTTTAGTTCAATTCAACGCGTAAATTTATATTCAGCACACTATTTTTTGGGTTCAACGTCCCATTTTGCATTCAATACACTTTGGTATCATTCAACGCGATTGCTTCGGTTCAACCTCTTTTTTTATTTCAATTACGCATATTACGTTCAACACTTTTTATTTCGTTCAATGCAATTTATTTTCGTTCAATTATTTACTGCACAGCGGTTGACCGAAAGAACTCTAGCTTCCTCAGTGTTCACTTCTCGCTTGCCTTCCTAGCCCGCCATTTTGAAGAAAACGAGTAGTTGTCAGAACAAAATAATGTGATCGCTCATCTCTTTTGAAGTTGTCGTCTTGGCTTGGAGAAGCTTCAGAGCTTGTGAAAAAGATTTTAGACGAACAGACTGCTAGCTCTGAGACATCCCGGCCTGAAACTTCAAGTTCTAGTGGAAACCGAGTGTTCTCAACGTTGCAAAGAGCGAGGTCAATGTTAAACTCATCACAATCAAGGTGTTAAATGGGGTTGACAGGGTTCAGCCAAGGTTCTAAGCAAGCTAATCGTTTGATCGACAACCGTCTGCGTTTGCAAACTATCTAGGGAGCAGTCTCCTCCAAGTAAAGACTGTTCTGCTTCGTCCAGAACTGTATGAAGAAATGTTGATAGGTCCTCGTCAGCATTAAATTTGATTGTAAAGACATTACGATCAATCAAGAAGCAAAAAATTAAAATGGCCTATCAAAAAGTATTCAAGCCTTTCGTGATCTGCCGAGATCAAAAGGGACTGGGCAATAATGGTCAACCGCTGTGCAGTAAATCATTGAACGAAAATAAATTGCATTGAACGAAATAAAAAGTGTTGAACGTAATATGCGTAATTGAAATAAAAAAAGAGGTTGAACCGAAGCAATCGCATTGAATGATACCAAAGTGTATTGAATGCAAAATAGGACGTTGAACACAAAAAATAGTATGCTGAACATAAATTTACGGGTTGAATTGAACTAAACTAGACTCTTTGAATTGAAAAATCCATTTATTGAATATTGCTACAATTGACTTGCCATAATTACCCCCGGGTTCAAACCATTTAATGAAATACTGATATCAACATTATGGCGTGATCCTTTCCAAGAACCTTAGTAAATTCATAAATACAATGTGATCCTGGAAGAGAGTTTGCCCAATACACGTAACACGTTTTTGTCGGGTCGCTCTGAAAATCCGATGCTATGCATTATGCCACTGATGCAAAGAGAAACACAGGTTTCTCGGGGATAAGATCTGGTACAGTATCTAAGATAGAATGATACGTAACATTACTGGCGTGGTACTAAAACTTTCCAGAGACGCTAAAGATTCACTCTTTTACAAATTACACATCGTGATACGGATGGCGGTTCACTTCGGATCGTATATTTTCTCTAAATTTCACCAGAAAGAGCACAGCAAGAGCGGCCAAAAGTCTTTTTAACAGTCGGACCTTCAGAATGATAAACCGTTGAGTCGTAAATTAATTTGAATGATCTCCACCGTCGCATGCGAATGCTGAAGAAAAAGTGGTACTTATAGTGCAGGGAAAGACATCTAAATCAATCTTTCACGACTCTGAGAGCCTGTTGAACATGGAAAAAGGATAAAAATATATACCTCCAGTACGTATGGTTCCTGATGCATACTCGTTGACTAACGATGAAACCTCATCTAAGAGTCGACTGCCCAGCAAGGAATAGTCAGGACACAGGCGAATCATGTGACTTATGTCTTCACAAGACGGTGCTGCATTTACGGTTAAATCACTGTATTCTTTCTCTGAAATTTCTGTATGCAATACAATATTATGGATTTAAATCAAAACCCTTGACCACTCAGTACATTCTATTCCTTCTAGGATTATTTCAAAGATCAATTCTCCTACCAAGGGAGAGACACGAGTTTGAAACCATTATAAAAACACTGTTCTACAAATTTCATTTGGATTTGTCTCGATCACGAGGTTGATAAGAGAAACGGTACTTGAGCAGTTAAAAGAAAATTACATGATTATCTTACTCCGCAAGGCTGACTGAATCACTATTCAACATTCAAGGAAACATTTGAAATGACATGAAAACAAACAGACACACTTAAAAAAAAGTTACCTTCACCAGTGCAGTGAACAATGAGAGAATTCAAGATGATAGTGGCCAAAAATCCAGTCACCTAATTGAAAAATATTTTATTTGTTAGAAATTAAGCCCGAACTCAAGTAGTAATTAGCATATAATGTCTCAAAACTGTTACCTCTACAGAATCAAGATGAACGGCTTTAATATAACCCTCCATCAGTTTATAGCGGCTATCAAATCCAGAAAGTAACAACGAATGGAGCACCTTCAGGGGCTTCTTATTCACAATTTGCTCGTAATCTTGCCCCAGCGTCTGGAAGAGATAATAACGTGGTAAACACAGAACATCGAACAACGATGCGACTAATTGGGATCAAACGCTGATTGAAAGGGAATCATAAACAGAATCACACGGCTAACTTTGCCTGAAATAATGATGGCGCACGTAAGAGATGACACGACTTTTAAGCAGACCGTGAGAAATAAATCAAGACACATGAAATATTACACGTAAAGTTTGACCGGGTATTCGCAGTTCGAACAATTTCTTTATTCAGGTGATGGCGGTAAGACTTGTAGAGGACAGCGATCGAACGAAGAAGGAACATTTAACATAACCGGAAAAGTGTGTTTTGTTGTTCTTGTAGCTGAAGACAGCAAATTTTTTGCGATTTCAAGAGTTTAGCGACGGACAGTCATCCGCGCGCACAAAACGACGACGGAGGAATGGCTAATTTGGGATGGAATCAAACCAGTCCAATGCCGGTTTGATCTTTCCCAAACAAAGAAAAAACCAGGACGTAGCCTTTGAATGCCCTTCTGTATTCAGCCAAATTCGCATAATTTGTACTCAGCCAATGGGCTTCAACGGAGAGAAGGGCGCGTGTTACATTGGCAACAAGCACCAGCCATAAATAAATATCAAATAGTGCTGATCTTACTTGAGCAACTTTGTAGCAGGCGATGACACAGGTACAACACCTCTTTCCCTGCCTACTGTGAAAAGCTAGGCTTTCCAAGGCGGAGATGATATCTTCGACTTTAACCCAATCCGAAGAGGAAACGGAGTCGTGACGCTCGTTTGGAACCTTCTCCGTGAAAGACGAGGAGAAAATAAAACTACCAGAGCGGGAGAATGGGCTAGCGCTTCCAAAGCTTTCACGTCTCTGAGCATTTCGGGTAAGGAGGCTTCTTACATGAACATCTAGGGTGTCTATGGAACGTGTTCCTTGAGCCAAGTGAATGCAAGACTAATCCAGAGTTAAGACAGGTATGTAAGTACAAGCTCTGACAAATACAGCGGAGCGTTTTTTAATACAAGCGCCAAGCGTTTATCCTTACTCACATTTCCCAAATTGTTTGCGGGATAGTTCGTTAGGGCAAACAAACCTTGTCTTTTAAGAGTTAAGTGTGGCTGTAAACCATTTGTGAAAGTAGTTCTACGAAAAAAGTTTTTTAACACCTCATTTCGCCCTTATGAAAAAAAAAATTGTTAAAAAGGTCACGAGACTGAACATTTTCTCGTGTAAATTTTAAGCTCTGCTATCAATATAAATCGCGCTACTCCTGAAACAGAAAATAGTTGCTAAAATCAAAAGGAGAAAGCTACTCTATCATCATTTCAGGGGAGACAAGCACGTACCATAGGAAAGATTGCTTTTAAATGAAAAGTTCCCCTATTCTCGCTGCTAAAGAGACAGTAAACGTCTTACCATGACCACGTCTAACGCTAAACAACTGCGATTGAATAAACTTGCAAGCCATCGCGCCTGGCTCACATGACAATGTTCCAACAAGCGACAAATGATATTTTCCAACGCTCGGATTTCCTATCAATCCAAACCAAAAACAACGGATCAATCCCAAACAAAAATAACAGGTAAAGTAAGTAGGTGCTTTATTAACCTTCCTTGCTGGAGAAACTTCACCGCCACAATGGCAAATTCTTAATGTCATTGGACAACAATGAAAATCAGCTTAACAGTTGCGGCAGTTTGCTCTAGAAAACAGCATTAATATCACATGCCAAAAATAACTTTTGGCCATATAAGTTAAGTTATAGTTACGACTCCGAGAATATTTAGTCATGAAATTCACACTACAAAGACTGCTGTGTGTTCTAATTAAACTTCAGCTGTCAGCAGTAAGTCGGCACTGAAGTTTAGTTCGGCAATTGGTGTTGCAGTGACAAATAATTAAAGTGATGAGGGTCTGCACTAGAAACCTCCCTCCCTCCAAAGAAAAAGGAAATAAAAATGCAATTTACACGAACAGATTCGTATGAACAAGCCCAAAACAATTGGTGCCACTTGGCAGAATGAAATGCAAAAAAGTAAAGGTCAATGAATCCTACACATAAATCAAATGCATCGCAAACAAATCAAATATTAAATAAACCATAACAGTGTTGAAAAAAAAAAGCAACGCAAAACAAAAAAGCTATCGATTCACATCTGTTTGGTCGAAACTTTTCAGTCCTTTTCAAACTTTCCAGTCTTTTTCAAACCTTGTCGGTTTCCAGCGGACATTCACCATGGAGTTGTCCTTCAGCAGTATCCTCTTGCACTAGTTCTTCTAACTTAACTGGAATCACAACTTTGTTGGTTGTTTTGACTTCGTTTAATAATTCCACTTCCGTTTCGTGAGAAAGAAATTCTAGATGGCTAACAGATCTGGTTAACCTGTCCTAAAAGGGAAAAAGAGCATGAGTATAATAAGGCACAAAAGAGCGTGACAAGAAAACCAGTCATTTTTGTGGAACTCATCCACGGCGCATGCGTTTAAGGAAAGCCTCTGGTTCTTTCGCTCAAGAATAAGCACCATAAGTTCACAAAGTTATACTTTAGAGTATATATGCACCTGTTTATAGCTAGGAGAGAGTTTAGAGCAACTGGTGCACACCTGAATGCCCCTCCCACTCACCACACATAAACAGCATCCAAAAGATTGTTATGGTCAAGCCTACTTTTGACACATAGTATCTATTCTCATTCTTCTTTCCTTGTTTAATTCAGTTCACATTTTATACCTCTTTCTCAATTTCTGCTCGTATCTTATACAGCCAGCGTTTCTTTTGAAGTTCTTTCAGCTCCTCCAATGGTCTATGTTGCTGGTCAGAAGAGGGAAAAAACCACTTCACAGCTATCCCAACTAGCATAGCACGTTCAGTAAACGACAATTCAGTGTCGCTAGCTTGATTCTGCAAGGTAAGGTAATAAATGAGATACCAGCTTTGGTCATTTTAACTTTGGCCATCTTGACGATAACTTTATCAGTGGTGTAGCCACAGGGGTTTGTTAGTAACTCAAAAGACTGTTGCAGTTGTGTCCTAGTACCCTTTGTACATTGTGAAACAGTTGTTTCCACCCTCTTTCTAGCTCTTCTCGGTTATCTGTTTTAACATCCCTCGAATCATTTTCAGTAAAAAAAAATAATAAAATAACGCTTGATGAAGAAGTGCAGCGCATGGGACATTTCTTGAGTGACAGTTGACCACACACTTCACCGTAGTTGAATGTACTGCACGCGTGTGAGACTCATAACTATGCCTTATAGATCAATCAAGTATTAGTACAAGGTTACGGTATCACAGGAATTTTCCGCGAATATAAGGTTAATTTTAAAACGTCACAATCGTGATTGCATACTCTGATCTAATAACAAATATGGACCAATAATTACTTGCGAAGTGTCCTGGTTATGTCTTACAGCTACGAATCGACAGAGTTCATTTTTGCATTCGTGGTCCATAATGTAAAATTAGAAAGAGGGCAATATCCGACCTCCTTGAAAGAACTGGACCTGGTCTGGCCCGTATTCCCACAATAGCAATGAGCTCAATCATATATTCACCAAACTAATCCATTCTTTAACTTTTTTTCTATCTTCAAGGCGAACGGATACATTGTTTTGTGAACCCATTTCTGTACGAACTGACAGAGCGAGCCAAATAGACAGGAGAAATATTGTTCACCTCAAAGAATGAGCCTGCGGTGTCTGCTGTACAACCATTGTCTTTGAAGCTCTTTTCTGCTCTGTGCCAGAAAGCGAGTCTTCCCTGTTCTATCTCCCACAACATGGAATTCTTGGCAATTTCTAAGTCAGCTTCAACCTACAGTCGAAAGGTAGAATAAGAAGGAGGGTGCGAGGTCTGTTGGAGGTGTCGTCATATGACAGACTCAGAATGCTACTGTATTATGTATGTCAAGCATTATTTAAAGACCCTATTACATGAAGGGGGAATATCTCAAAATTAAGGGATCACTGAGTTTTTGTTTAAAAAACACTTCATCATGTGACTCTCGCCTTTTGCAAAATGTGCAGTCACATGACCTAACTCTTTCCAGATTTCACGGTATTGAGTCGCTGGGTTAGAGGTCAAGATCAAGTTCTGACCATTTTATAGACCTTGGCGAGCCACCTTCATGGCCGGGCCTCCCAGCTCCTTTTACCCTGGCCAGACCAATAGTCATGGTCTTAAAATAACTGAGGAGAATTTGCTACCTATCCATCAAGAGATGGATAGATATTCTAGTCTTCTTGGATAAGGACGAATAAACCGTAGGCCCCGTCTCCTGCAGAGTTAGGGGTAGGAGACGTTAATTTCCCACGCACGAGATTACTGTGTGGTGGATGTCCTCCCCTGGGGTGGGATGGGTGGTTGTTCACAGGGCCCCATTTAAACTATCGATCTGCTAAACTGGGCTACCCTGTATAAATATTCGTAAATACAAATACAAATGATACAAATACAAAAAAAAAAAAAAAGAAACTAGGCCGTTTTGCATTTTTGGTGCGGTCATGTTTCTGAAGTCTTCTTACCTGTTTTATCGTAATGTGATCATCAGACAAGCCCATCAATTTAGCAAATATTCTGGCCTCTGCGAAGTGCTTAGTCTTGAGCAGGGAACCAAGCACTCTTTCCATCTCAGCTTGGCTATCAGCTTCATTTCCCTGCTCCACCATTACCTCAAGTCGTATATTCGCATTTGTGCCGCGAAGAACTTTACTCACTTCGTGCAGCTCATAATAAGCAGGTACTAAAAAAAAAAAAATCACAACAGAGGTAAACAAAGGGGCTGTATACATATAATTTCTGGCTTCAAATCTAATCGCCTGTTCGAAGCAGTTATCCTCTTGAAAGTGGATTTCACTATTTGGATTCTCATGGAGCTTACCGTCTTGTTCTAGCTACACAGTTGTTCGTCCCTTTCTTACAACTTAAGTCTTTTTTTTTTCTTTTAAGTACAAGGAAACTTTCAGAGAGGCTCAAAGATTTTTCACCTGGTGAATATCATCTCTTTTTTATGCCCTTTAAGTCAAGTGATCAGAACAAACCTTTACACGCAAAGTTTCGTCCAAACATGCTTTCTGCCAAAATTGCGAGTAAATGGCCCTGTTCGTGGGCATTGTCACCGCGTGAGAGCATATGCTTCGTGACTCGACAAGTCAGCTCTTCCAGCCATTCCAGACTTCCAATCTTGAGTACAGTCGCGTGCTTGTCGGCAGTGGCTTTCATAGACAGCTACAAAGTAAATAATTATATCATCTACTGACACAGTGAACTGCGAATAATAGTGAACAACCACTCACATCAAGGAACATCCTTTAGTTAAATAAGTTGAAGTTTTTAATAATAATGAACTTGAACGCTCATCAAGAAAAAAAGCTTCTGAAATTAGATTAACCTTTTAAATCAGTATGTTTACATAAACGGTCAACAACGCCAGGGTTATTAAAACAGTTACCAACAAACTCTTTCTCAAAGACAAAAATTGCGCACTTTGAGTATCAAATGGATCGAACAACAGAAAAAATTCACAAATCCAGCTATGACAAGCAGATTGAAATTATTCTAGTCGCCTTTAAATGCACACAAGTCTAGCCGTGCTTGTCACCTGACACGGAATGAAATTTGTTTCCAAGTTGAGCTCATTGAAGTCAGGATCGGTCATGGTTTGACTGATGTGCAAATCTAACTGACATTTGAATTCAAATGTCATCCGATTTTTGTTACAACCACTTCTTTTGAGATTTGAGTTTCTTGAAAGTAAGTCAGTGCTATAAATGTAATACGTAGGCCACACGTGTTCGCACTGTGAACACATTTTTACCATACCTTGAGGTAAGTTCTCTTGAATGAAGTCAAATATTCCTGACAAGCTTCATAGTCACGGTGCACCAAAAAGGTCTCGTGAAAACGAAAAAAGTTTAGAAGAGGACTGGCCTGAGAAGTAACAATACCAAAAATTCTTCGATAAGTATTACTCTGTATTTCCATGGATGTTAAACTTATTCTCTCGACTACAAACCTTGCTAAGTTTTGTTTAAAAAAAAAATACCCGCTTCTCTCTCAAGGCTGAGATCCTGTTTTTTTCAGGTGGTCCAATTTTCTCGTTACCAATACTGAAAAGGCAGGGAAAGGGGAATTTTTCAACAGCTGTGACGAGGATTGTTGCTGTAGTCCTGCCTTTTTAAAGTAAAAATAAAAATCAATTTTGGCTTACATAGCCCGTCAGAAGAGCCGTAACTGCCTTGTGGTCTTTCTGGTTTTATGTTGGAGGTGTAGATACTTTCGTGTATCTGGCCCGTTGATGAAGAGTTTTCGTCATTCTTAAGTTGTGCAAAAGATTCGTGCAAAAGGTGTTTTGATAAATTTTTTCCAAATCGCCCTTTTGTTTGCACCACTTGAAACTGGTAAATAACCACTATCGTGATATCTTTGAACAAAATCATTACTCACTGGATCAAAGATGTAAAACGCCTTGGCTAGGGTATGAGCAAGTTTCTCTCTCGTTTCCACAATAGTTAAAATGAGGGCTGTAAGGTCTGTTAGGGTCCACTTGTGCCACTGAAGTTCTGTTGAATTACAATATGCTTTGATTTAATATGTAGTAGATAACAGCAGTGATGTTGACTTACTTCCGGGATTCTGGGCGGTTTGAGAGGCAATTCACGACGGCTAAACTAGCGATTTTTGTAAATCCGTGCGAATAAAATATGTTATTATTACACAACGTTACCATGGATCAGTCTAACAAAATGACGAAAGACATGATTCAGATAATCTCAGGGTGCCTTTCAACAATGGAGCTGTCTAGCCAGACTTCTCCATTTAAATTGAACAAACCTCTCTCAAAATAAGATATTTTTTCATATAACTGAGATTTCAAGCTTTTTCACTTTTAATCTGGACATAGTTCCATCTGACAAAGGCCTGAGACCAAAAGGTTCATTATAACTGCCAGAACGCCATATTAACAATGTAAGTGAAAAAACTCCAACTAACTTCTACTTTCAACACACTACTGCGAAAACTTCAAAACTAGTTTCGTCCACGACTTCGTCAGTTGATCACAAACAAAAGACTAAAAGTTTCAAAAATTGAAATTTTTTAAATTTTCGCAGTAGTTTTTTCACTTACATTATTAATATGGCGTTAAGTAATACTTTTTTGGCTTCGATAAGTAGAATTTCACAACGAACTGCCAGAACAGTTACAGGTTTTTTCTTATATTGCATCATATCATACACTGATCTACAAATTCACATTGCGACAGTACATTCAATGTGGATTCCTTCTACTAGGAGTCATTTCTTGGGTCAAACATCTTTCTGTTACTTGTTTACGTACATTACTTAATGCATGTATATCAAACTCCAGCATGAAAGTCCAGTAGACAATGACTACTTCGGCCAAGCTTTTTGATTGGTAAAGTAATCTTCCTGATTGATGAAGTCTGTTCACTCAGTACAGAGTGAGTGTCCTTAAAACTTCAGCATCTATCTACAATCGTTATATTCTTCCCCTCGACTATTTTTAACACCCAAACAAAAGACAACAACTATACACAAGTCTCGTATGTAACATGGTAAAGCAAATAAAAACTGATCCAAAACTAATAAAAACTAATCCAAATGAGACGATTCATGTTTTAGGGCCATATGAAAACCAAGCAAACAAAGGACAATTTTAATGTTACAATCATACTTTGTACATCCGAGGAGCCTCGCCGATGACTGCCTGTTAATGGAGTATTAAACGTTAGACATGATGGTCTTGTCAGGTGTTAGATAACAATCAAATAATTGAAGTATTGGTGAACATTTGTTTAAAGGTAACAAGAGTTAATATCTTCGGTCACTCTTTATAATCGTTAACATAGTACAAAGGTGCTCGCGGTGAAGTACGGTATTGGTTTATCAACAGTCGTCTAAGTAATGTGCTGTAAGTGATGTTATGTACTGTACGTTTAACTTAGTAATTCAAGGAAAGTGTGAGTAGGTAGTGCTACTGTCTGTAATATATGTAAAAAAAATATATATATATATTTATCACAGAAGGTTATGTAATTCAATTGCAAAGGGCTCCTACTCCAATTGATACTGCCAAGTCCTCAAAATGTGGTATACAATTCTGTTCATAATTTTGATCAAATGAACAGGTACATATCATTAAAAAATCTTTTTTAAGGTGCCTCAGAAGTCCTTCGTAAAAAATTAAGTGCACTAAAAGAGTTTTTACAGGAGAATGTAGGTGAGTTTATCAGCAATAGAACTCTTCAAGAAAAGAGACGGTATAAAAAATTTCACAGATCTCTGCTCCATACCTGGGATGGACGCTACGGCAGGTTCCAATACAGATGGGCTCACGGTTGAGCAGAGCCAGGCACAAAGGCAATCAAGTGGCCTGGAATCCTGAGAAGAAAAATAAGGCTGCTTAAACCTCCTGACAAACTTATCAACAAATAAGGTATTCGCCAAAGTTTTCGTCAAAACAAATCTTTTTTATTACAAAGGCACTGGTTTTCGTTTTCTTCATCTCCAGGTGACTCCGCAATATGATGTACGAGCACACACACACACCTTTTCAAAGACAACTGTGCAATTGAAGAAAGGCCAAGACATGCTTTAAACAGCTGCTGCTTAACAGACCCTTCTTAACAGCAGCTGAAAACCACTGAATACTAAACCAACAATGGATGTATACCGGTGATTAACCGCCAGGTGATATACCGGTGATATACCGACGAATTACCGCCGGGTGATACACCGGTGATATACCGACGATTTACCGCCGGGTGATATACCCCTTCCTTTCCCAATCATGAACGGGTCTTTGCATGTGTCCAATCAAAGACTAACGCTTTTCCTCATTAATAATGATTGCAGTTTCTGCGAATAACGGTATAGCTTTCACAACTTTCTTCGGTATTATTGTTGGAAAATAAAACTCACGTAGGTTTTCAACTTGGAATTTTAACTCAAAATTTGGTTAAATACAGTTCTCAAAACAACACACAGCTCATTTAATCCTACGCCATAAAAATGTTAAAATATCACTTGTCACCCGTTGCACCCTGTCATTAGTCTAAAATTCTTCTAAAGCAGCCATACCGGAAAGCATGTGGCGAGCACGGATACCAAAGACCTTTGAAGCGTTATTGAATAAGCCAGTAAGCTCCTCCATGGAACTTCTGCAGACTGGCATTTGAACAGGATGTCAAAAAGATTCTGTCGTACTTCATCGCCATCGAGGAGCTTTTCTTGAAAACAAATTGCACATAGTGTAAGTAAAAGCAGTGAAAATATCGCGCTGAAGGATGTAGCGATGAAGTGATGGCCTTCTAAGCACATAACAAGGATTCGGTGTAGGATGGCGTAATAGAAACTCTTTGTTCACATACAAAACAAGTTGCCAACTATAAAATCTCCCTTAATTTAAAATAAGTCACTAACAGCAAATCATAAAACCTGCGCGATGATTTGAGTCTAAACGATAGAATTTCGTCGTGAGAACCTGATAACCCAGCATCAAATGTATCATCCACGCGATGTTCTATTTCCTTGTTCTCCAATTCCTTTTCATCGCCTTGTTTTCTTGATATTCTAGTGGTTTCCTCGTCATCTGCACTACTGCTGCACGATGGATGCACCAGATGTTCCTCTTTTACAGTTTCAGGAGGTTGTGCAACTGTTGTTGCTCTGAGACCCATTCGAGAATAGAACTGAGCACGAACATCTCGAGAAGGTGCCATGACCTGGAAATAAACAGAAATTTATCAGAAGCAGCTTATGCGATGGATACGAATCCTCATTAAGAACTTGTCGAAAAGGATATTTAGCAAACAGAGTACGACATTGAACGTCTGTTATAAATGAAAAGTACTAACTACTGAAGCGAGTCATCAAGGAATATACAATGTGAAACCTCTCCATTTTTCACTCCCCATAACAATCTCCATTATAGAGAATGTGTTTCTGAATAGTGACACCTCTTCGAAGAAAGCAACATCGAAATTATTAATTAAAGTTGGAATCCAAGAGACAAACTTCTTTGAGCCATATTCACGATCGCTCGAGATTGTTAGATATCAAACTCGTTAATTTTTAACATCTCATAAACGAGAATAAAATAAACAAATATATGAATAAAAATAAACGAGAATAAAAGAATAAATAAATATGTGAATAAAAATAAACGAGAATAAAAGAATAAACAAATATATGAATAAAATAAACGAGAATAAAAGAATAAATAAATATATGAATAAAAATAAACGAAAATAAAGAATAAACAAATATATGAATAAAATGTCTTGGCCAATATTCAGCCATTTTGAATTCCCTTTTGTCCAAAATTGTATAGCTCATGGCACTGTAGGTCATTCATCTAAAACTAAAAAGAAGTAACATGAAACTGGATGTTTTTGTACTCTCATAGTAACATACTAAATGAATAATATCCTCCAAATGCATGGATATTTGTCCGCAGATATTGTCTTTTCCGAAACGAACGCTTTTAACGTAGAAGACGTAAGGTTTAAATTTTGGGTTACAGCAATCAGGGTATATCCTTGGATATCCCTCAGTTTTAGCTGGGCACATTCTATCAAATGAAGCGTTTAGATCAATTGGGCGCGATCAAAACTTTTTGATGGATTCAATAACACATAACGGAGATTTCTAAGTTCTATTAGTGTGTAAAGATGCTATGACTATATTTCATACTAGAAAGAACTTGGTAAAGTAAAGAGAGTAAAGAGGTTTACTTCTAATGGACAAATTTGCCATGAGGTGTAAAAAACAAAGGCTAGGATGACTCCCGCATGCGCGCAAGACACCAATTATCTAGTGAACATGGGGATGTTTTTTATCACGTTGTTTACATCTACAGTTTTGATTCTCGTCTACGCGCACCCTGCGAACAATAAAAGAGTGCCCAGGATCTCAATTGTTTACATAATGCATTGATGCTTGCGTAGGGAAAAAGGAGTTAAACGTACACACTTCAAAGAAAAAAAAAAACTGGAGGAAAGCCTTTTCCAGAAGTAGGAATCTTGAATGCCACTCGTGCCTTCTTTGTTGCATGTTGACCTCGCAATATTCTATCGCTGGGAGTAACTGCAAATTTGGGTTCTTTCCAGTCTCATTCACCAGATGAGAAGCGAAAAGCTTTACTTACTTAATCTCTTTTCCGTCAGAATAGTTAAAATTTCTCGGTAGGGGGATAATAAAATGCGATTGTTTAATAACTACATAAACTCAGATACAATGATTAGATGAAGTTCATATATTTTGAACTGCGGTATTAAATACGTATGATGCACGATCCTTCGCAGTAGATAGCGCTATTTATGCAATAGCGAAAATCAGACCTGAAAAAAATCAGGCCTGTACGGGATTCGAACCACTGACCTCTGCGATACTAGTGCAGCGCTCTACCAATTGAGCTAGCAAGCCAACTGGGAAGAGGCCGTCAAGTTGATTCGAACTGCGGTATTAAATACGTATGATGCACGATCCTTCGCAGTAGATAGCGCTATTTATGCAATAGTGTCTGATTTTCGCTATTGCATAAATAGCGCTATCTACTGCGAAGGATCGTGCATCATACGTATTTAATACCGCAGTTCAAAATAGTTATATGAACTTCATATAATTATTGTATCTTATTTATCATCACGGGTTTATTACGAATCAACTTGACGCCTCTTCCCAGTTGGCTTGCTAGCTCAATTGGTAGAGCGCTGCACTAGTATCGCAGAGGTCAGTGGTTCGAATCCCGTACAGGCCTGATTTTTTTCAGGTCTGATTTTCGCTATTGCATAAATAGCGCTATCTACTGCGAAGGATCGTGCATCATAAGTATTTAAACTCAGTTGCGATTTGTTTTATTTTTTTAACTGACGCTGCCAGTTTTCTTTCAGCATCCAGGATCAAATTTTTGATGGCAGTGAACTCCTGAAGTTACTCTCCTCGATTGGATTTTTTACACGATTGTAAAGACCTTCTACATATATTCATAGTTTTGTTTTAAATATAGCTGTCTTGTGAGCGAAACTTTCTACATGAAAGCATAACGCTACCTGTTCTCCTGTCCTGACCAACTTCTTTTTCCGGGGTCGCCTCTTGCCAAGTTCATTACTAGAGACATTCTCTACTTTAACCAACTTGACATTTTCAAAGGCCAAAAGCAAATGTTCTTGGATGTAAGAGTTAGAGAAGTTGTGCTCAATGACATAGACCACCTGAAATTGAAAATACAAATTTTATGGCTTAAGCTTGAAACTAAAACACTAAAACACAATAACCTTAGCTCGCTAAAAAAAAAGAACAGCAACACAGCAGCAATTCACAAATGTTGAAACTCCAAAAAGGCCAAAACAGTGAATTTCAAACATTTTCGGAAAATTTGCAGCCTCTTTCATGCCTTTGTTCTTGTAATATACGAATATTGATACATATTGCTTCGTCAGGAATTTTTTGAAAATGATGCGATAAAAGTACCTGCTCTTTTGGAACTTGACAAGCTTGCGCATGGCAAACAAATGGCAGCCACTTTTCCGCAACTGCACAATCCTGTAAGTATGTTACAGGAAATTCCATCTTGTGAACTCGGCAGAATAGGACCACAAGACTCCAGAGTTGGCCAGCTTCGAATGATGTCCTGGAGATAATAACGAAAACAAAACGAACCAGTTTATGTAAAAATAAGGCATTTAGAGCTTCATTATGAGTACAAAATAACATTTACATTTCAGAGAACTGTTCATTTCTCATTACACCTGACTTTTTGTAATACAAAACAATTTAGCTACAAGTTTTGGTTTACTTTTTTCTACGCATCTACTGCGGTTAATGTTAAGCAAATTTTACTAAAATGATCGTAAAGAAATTTCTTTGACACATAGCCAGGTCTTAATCGAGTTTCCTTCTTTTGCTAAGTTGAAAGGACTTATGACCTCAGCAGAGTTCAAGTGGAGTTGTCAAAATCGAAAATGGCCGAATCTTAATACAAATATACCTCTGTACACTGGTGCGGAAAGGTACTAAAGTATAGCTGAGTCTCGGGTAAAAGGAAGTTTTAAAAATCTTTAACTCGAAAGGAACTCCTCCGACGCTTGGCTCTTACTCTATTGGGGTGTGAAATACTGTGTAGCTACAATGTAAAACTACAACACCAACAACATGCCAAAATATAGAACAATGGCAGAAAGTGGCCATGTTGCCTTTGAAGTCTAATTCTTGGTCACAAGTGTCTGTGTCCCAGCAGGGTCAAGGAGAGATAGTCAATCGAGGCCATTTGTAGTTTAGAACGCTTATGCTAGGAGCCAAGACGTAACAGAAAAAAACTGGGACTTACAACGTTTCATAGCAGGGAATCAAATGTACATTAAAAAGCAGACCTTCTAGGTAAACAACTTAATTAACCAACGTAAAGTTTGAGTTATGTACATGACAAGTAAGAATTTCCTCTTCGTTTTTTTCTCTTTGTATCAAGACGTTTTAACTTACTTGTCCAAGCAATCCTTACTGATGATATTTCTTGTAGCTGTTTTCAAAGCAACCAAAAGCCGTTGAGGTTTTTCACTGCTTTTCCCAGAACATGACAAAAGTTCTGATGCTGTAGGTGACAAAACAAATTTTCATTGTAAAGGAGATCATCTGCAATTTGCTACTTCTTGGTTGAAATAATAGCTATAGGAGGATGTATTTATCATTAAGGATAAACGAGATGTTTGTCCATGATTATTTCTACGACAAAACTTACTTTTCTAAATTTGATTGACTAGTAAAATCGAACATTTGAAAAACAATATGGATCGCTTATTTTTAAGGAGAGAGGGAACACAATTCTTTAATTCGGCCTGGAAAACCAGCAAAGCATTTCTAATAACATCACCACCATCAAGTTAACTGTTGAGTAACACAGTTACCGATTGCCTCTGCCATTGAATTCTCTCTCAAGGCATCATCCCCAAAGAGATCTTCCAAACCTCCATGAGCCAACAGTCTATTAGCAGCCTGTATATCTACCCTCAAGGCCATACTATCCATTCCCAGCATCTCAGTGAAGGTCACACATGCAGCGCATACCCAAGGATTCGTTAAATTTTGTACAGCAACTCTATAAGCTTTCAATGCCGCTTTCTGAATGCTGAAACAATACAACAGAGGAGGAAAATTATTTAATAGCTAATGCGTCGGGTCAAGTTTAAAAGAAGTCTAAGAAATGAGTTAATAACGATACTTACTTAGCTTTAGATATGTTAACATCTTTCAGTTTCTCTCCAATAAAAGCTACGAACGCGAAAGAGGGTCTACCATGACGAAGATAATATGCGAACGTTAGACGTTCTTTATGTGCATGTTGGGAAACTAAGGAGTCACAAGAGAAATGTTGCATATCATACGAGGTATCTGAAAAAGGGAACGGAAATCAATTAGATCAGTGATTCAAGTAAAATTTACCCCCTGCCTTATTAATCCTTTTCTACGCATTTGACTTGCTTGCGATGATAACTTCCCCAAAAAGCGTCGGAGTCATAGTCACCACGAACAATCTTTTTAGGATCTACCCCTCTTAGATGATAACAATTCATGTCATTATTATGACAAACCTTACCTCCCTTAGATGATAACAATTCATGTCATCATTATGACAAACCTTACCTCCCTTCGGACCGAGTTCATTTGTTGGCTGCCAACCGAAAAGTCGTGATATTTCAAATGGTGAATTTCCCTGCAAGATAAGGGAAAGTTAAAATAAATGTGTCAAGCCCATAACAAGGTTGACGCCCTCATATGCAGAATTTTAATGGAAAGGCTTCTGTGGACTCTCTTTGAACCTAACTACGACAAATTTTATGGCATTTAAACCTTACCAGAGAAAGCATCGTAAAAGATATGAAGCTTCACAAACAAACAACCTGCAAATTAAACAACTTCAATGGCTATGTTGCTGGTCTTTTCCTATTATGCAGTGACATTTCAAGCCACCCTGGCCGTGACGGACGAAATGAAACCGAATATGCATATGGAACTAAGCATCCTTGTTTCCAACTGAAGGAAAAGGGTCTGAAACTGACACCTAAACGTGTGTTCCTTTCCCGGCCATTTTGAAGAAATCAAATGCTAATGCTCATGAGTGACTTCGATCTGTTTGCAATGAGTGAAACTTGGCTCAATTCCACCTGGACTGATCCTGAACTTGCAATTGACAACTACACAATCTACCGTTATGACAGCAACTATGCTAAAGGAGGTGGAGTAGCGATTTATACAAAAAACTCACTTACATGTCGACGAATTCATCTTCTCGACAAAGAATAAAACGCTGAATATGTATGCATCGAAATAAAACAACACGCTGCTGGAGCAAAATTTCTATTTATTGTTTTCTACCGCCCTCCCAACTCAACGTCGAAGCGATTTGATCAAATTACACAGATTATTGATTCAGCCTCTTGTCACTGGAATGAAATTATAGTGACCGGCGACTTCAACATAAATCTTCTTGATGCAACGAATGCAAACTGCAAGCTCATCAAGATATTCCGTGATGCAGGCTTGAAGCAATTAATAAACACCACAGGGGGAGATCCAGGATTTAGTCAAGGGGGGTTGGAGAATTGTTCCCCTTCTGAGGGGTTCAAGATTTTGAAAATTAGGTCTTCGGAAACATGATTTCCAGCGTTCTGAGGGAAAACTTAGCGGGTTCGATCGAACCACCCGAACCATCCCTGGATCCGCCCTAGCACCGAAACGCGAGAATACAAGAATACATCTTCTTTATTTGATCATCTATACACAACACACGAAGATAGAATCAGCGAAATTATTGTTCCAGTTTACGGACTAAGCGATCACCATCCAATTTGCTTCACGCATAAATTTGGCAGAGGTAAACGCAGTAAAAACCATCACGAAAAAATTACGTACAGGAATTTTAAGAACTTCTCAAAAGAAAATTTTGTTAATGATCTGGCAGGTATGCCATGGACAGCTCTTGACGCCTATGCTGATGTGGACTATAAGCTAGAATGCTGGTATGCAATGTTTATGGATGTGTTAAATGAACATATACCACTGGTCACCCGACGAGTGAAAACAAACAAACCCCAGCTTGGATGAACCGCGACCTCATTAGGCAAATACGTGTCACAGACAAATTTAAAGCACGTGCCATACACAGTGTGCTGGCAAGAACAATGTATAAAAGAACCAGGAATCAAGTTGTCAAACTAATCCCCAATGCAAAGTCCAACTATTTCAAAGAAAAGATTGTAGAAAATAAAGACAACACAAGAAATCTGTGGAAACTGTTAAAGCATTCAGCACCAACCAAACCCACCTCAAAAGCACCCAACGGTATTTCAGTTAATGGTAAACAAGTTATTGATCCAGTGAAAATAGCGGACGCATTCAATGAATACTTTACTTCGATAAATGCAACAACAGTGCCACCTGATCAAGAAAACTTGACAACCTCACAATCTGAGCTTGATGTCCTCTTACAGGACTTTGTTAACAGCCATATGCCACCCTCATCACAAGATAAATTTTGTATCCCACTTATTACAAAGGAAATTGTTGAAGCAGACCTAAGAAAGATTCCTTCAAACAAGGCAACAGGTCTAGATGGCATCAGTGTCCGTGTGCTGAAAGAAGCTCTACCAGTAATATCCCCAAGCCTCGCGCTTATTTATAATGCTATCATCAGTAATGGCGTTTTTCCTGCTGCCTTTAAAATAGCCAAAGTATTACCACTCCACAAGAGAGACTCGACACGAGAGGGGAAATCACCGTCCCATATCTGCTCTACCTATCCTCTCTAAACCGCTAGAAAGACACAGAGCTTCTGCCTACCTACAGCATCTAACTTCGAACAATCTATTTAACAATTATTCCACGAGCGCGCGTTGGATATGAGATGATAGATAGCCAACGAGGCGCGTAGCGCCGAGTTGGCTATAATCATCTCATATCCAACAAGCGCGAGTGGAATAATTGTTTTATTAAAAACGCCCCCAAGAAATTATTATTTTGTAAGAAGAAACTGGATTTTTTAGCTCCCTTTTGATTTTAAGCTGATGCGTACGCTTACCATATTTGTAGATTATGGTATATTGGCTGATATACCATAATGGCTAAGCCAATAAAAAGTCTTGAATTGCATTATCCAATGATCCAGTTTTTAATAATATATAATAACCAGTTCGCTTACCGCCCATATCACTCATGTGAAACTGTTCTGCTTAATATTTCTGACAACTGATTGAAAGCTATGGACAACAGTGAACTCGTTGGTGCTGTCTTTTTAGACCTGAGTAAGGCCTTCGATTTAGTCAACCATGCCATCTTCCTTGTAAAACTTAATAAATATCACACTGGTACAAACGCAATGAACTGGTTCAGATCATATTTAACAGGCCGCACACAAGTTGCATCTGTCTCTGGTGTGTTATCCAGTCATTCGAATCTAGATGTCGGGGTACCACAAGGTTCCATCTTAGGCCCAATTTTGTTTTCTATCTATATGAATGACCTACCCCTCTTATTAAAGAACACTGAAGTCGACATTTATGCCGACGGCACAACGATCTGGTCGAGCGGAACTAACTGTACAGATATTTAAAATACTCTGAATGATAGTCGAGACAAGGCCAACAGTTGGTTTAAACTAAACCGGATGATACCAAACACAAAAAGACCAAACACCTGCTAATTGGTTCTTTACAAAAGCTAAACCATAGTAGTGAAAAAACAATGGAAATTCATATCGATGGCATCAGGCTGGGAGAGGCAGCGGGAGAGAGGCTGCTTGGAGTCGTCATTGACCAAAATCTTTCGTGGAACTTACATCTTGACTATTTGATTAAAAAAATTGAACCTTGGCTTGCAGAAAAATGTTATATACTGCTCTCATCAAGCCAATTCTAGAGTATTGTTGCATGGTCTGGGGTAATTGTATCGTTGGGAATCTTCAAAGAGTTTTAAGACGACAGAAACGATGTGTTAGGCTAATTTTAGACGCCGATACTCATCAACACTCTGTCAAGCTTTTTAACAAACTAGATTGGCTGCCCATAGACGATAATATACGTATTAGGAAGCTTTATATGCTTCATAAAATAAATCAAGGACATTGCCCCGCTTATTTTAATAAATACATTGAATATATATATATATATATATATATATATATATATATATATATATATAAGCAATACCTATAATTATAATACGAGATCAGTTTCCAATACCAATATAACAACACCAGCCTGTAAAAGGAACTCTGGCCTCAGAACGTTTCACTCAAGCGCTTGTCGTTTGTGGAACACTCTTGATCCAAAACTTAGGTCACTCTCCCATACAAATTTTAAAAATTACTTACCTAAACTCTACCGTAATAAGAATTCCTTATTGATCATTTTAAGATTTGTAAACCTTCTAGTTTTATTAGTAGTTAATTAATTAATATCGCTACATTAGTTGTTTATTATATAAATTTAGTTGGTAGATTATTCTGATAGCTAATTAATTTGATCGATACGTTTTATTACTTTTAATGTTAGGAGGGCCATTATGAAAACTACTGGGTGACCAGTAGTCAATGTGTTTTACCCTCGTTAAATAAAGTTTTCTTCTTCTTCTTCTTCTTCTTCTTCTTCTTCTTCTTCTTCTTCTTCTTCTTCTTCTTCTTCTTCTTCTTCTTCTTCTTCTTCTTCTTCTTCTTCTTCTTCTTCTTCTTCTTCTTCTTTCTTCTTCTTCTTCTTCTTCTTCTTCTTCTTCTTCTTCTTCTTCTTCTTCTTCTTCTTCTTCTTCTTCTTCTTCTTCTTCTTCTTCTTCTTCTTCTTCTTCTTCTTCTTCTTCTTCTTCTTCTTCTTCTTCTTCTTCTTCTTCTTCTTCTTCTTCTTCTTCTTCTTCTTCTTCTTCTTCTTCTTCTTCTTCTTCTTCTTCTTCTTCTTCTTCTTCTTCTTCTTCTTCTTCTTCTTCTTCTTCTTCTTCTTCTTCTTCTTCTTCTTCTTCTTCTTCTTCTTCTTCTTCTTCTTCTTCTTCTTCTTCTTCTTCTTCTTCTTCTTCTTCTTCTTCTTCTTCTTCTTCTTCTTCTTCTTCTTCTTCTTCTTCTTCTTCTTCTTCTTCTTCTTCTTCTTCTTCTTCTTCTTCTTCTTCTTCTTCTTCTTCTTCTTCTTCTTCTTCTTCTTCTTCTTCTTCTTCTTCTTCTTCTTCTTCTTCTTCTTCTTCTTCTTCTTCTTCTTCTTCTTCTTCTTCTTCTTCTTCTTCTTCTTCTTTCTTCTTCTTCTTCTTCTTCTTCTTCTTCTTCTTCTTCTTCTTCTTCTTCTTCTTCTTCTTCTTCTTCTTCTTCTTCTTCTTCTTCTTCTTCTTCTTCTTCTTCTTCTTCTTCTTCTTCTTCTTCTTCTTCTTCTTCTTCTTCTTCTTCTTCTTCTTCTTCTTCTTCTTCTTCTTCTTCTTCTTCTTCTTCTTCTTCTTCTTCTTCTTCTTCTTCTTCTTCTTCTTCTTCTTCTTCTTCTTCTTCTTCTTCTTCTTCTTCTTCTTCTTCTTCTTCTTCTTCTTCTTCTTCTTCTTCTTCTTCTTCTTCTTCTTCTTCTTCTTCTTCTTCTGCATTCTTTTATGATGTTATCATTGAGAAACGCATTGCACAGGTAGCCAATCAAATGGTCTTTCTTGGGGTAGTTTTAAGGAATAATTTACTGAGAGATCTCGTATATCTAGCATCACAAATAATACATCGAAATCCATAAGGATAACTTTCAGATCACTTTTTTACCGGGCCCAAAAATTTTTTCTTTTTCTTCGTCTGCTATGTGACTCCATGATACTTCCATATCCTAATCACTACAATTTAGTCAGCTGATTATGTATCTGTAGTGTTAATTCATTCGCCTTGTTGTTCTTGGGAGAGAACTTCAGTTCACACGCCTTAATGGCTTTCATTAGGTTTTCTCACCGTTTTATTATTTATGAATAATCTTATAGTCAATTACTGTATCATATGTTCTATATATAACGCGAATTTAGTGAAAAAAAAAAAAAAAAACAATAAAAAGGACATGATTATTGAAGTGAAATCAATAATTTACCACCACATACCTGTAAAAGTCTGTAAACTGACACATCCTGACGTTCAATACCAAGGCCACCAGATGAAACAGGGAATACAGCTGAGTGTACTTTGGGAAAACTCAAAAGGGAATCATGCAGAACCTTGTCTTCTACTTGCCATACTGAAATGTTCGACTGTAATTCTGATGACACGATGGCCTAAAGCAAAAGGGAATCCAAGCAACTGAAAAAAGTGAGCAAGCAATTCTCTACTTCTAGGTATGTTTGAATGTGGACAATGCACCCTACTAGCATATAAAAAAAAAACATACTTGCATGAAGCTGAACTGTAAGGCTAAAGATCTATCAATCACGCACTGTTCTGTACAGAAAGGGAATTTAAGTTTAATTTTAAATAAATTCTTGAAATCCAGCCCCTTGGCTGCCAAACTGAATGCAGAAACCTTCCACCTTTTGTGCTATTGTTACTTATACAACTATTATTTTACGGTAGAACACTTTATTGAACAAAGTATTCAAAATTCTTGGAAGTCTTAAATATCAGAATTTGAATATTATTTCTCCTCGTCATAAACTTGACCAAGTGTCTACAGTATTCTGTGATAAGAGGACGAGAGGACATTCACATGTGAATGAAACCATTTTACCTGACTCAGTGTGTTTGGCCCATATAAAAGACTGCTTAAAGCCAATACTGGACGTCCAGATTTCAGAACGGTCATGATGGAAGGCGATTCTATTCTTAAAGTAAACCCAGCAATGGCAAGGCTGGCTTGGATAACAGAAGAGGGATCTACAAAGGATAGTCAAATTGCGTATTCAAGCAAGATTGGATATTGGATATTTTGGATAAAATTTGGTCAAATTGGATATTCAAGCAAGATTCCCCTTGCTCTTGGACTTAAGATCCTTATAGAGTGAGCATCACGGGTTAACAAATGTGTTAGCACTTCAGCAAAGAAGGTTCTCTTTTATGGCCCTCCTTTCGTGCAGTCAGTGCCATCAGTTGTTTACTAACTTTTGGACATTTTGCTATTAAAAGATTACGTCTCATATCACTCGGATGAATTGAAATTTGGAACATTCAGTCAACGATCCTTCCCATCTCCATTTACAGACACATTTATGTGAGATCCTATCCCTAACCACCTGACAAATCGTTTGAATTTTGAGCATATACGGTACATTTAAATGCCACGTAACTATCCACCAAAGTTTTTCCTAACGAAGTTTTTGCAACTGCATTTGTTTTGGATTAGCAATCATCTACTTGTTGACGGCAGTGGAATGGTAGTTAAGGAGAAAAGTTTAACTAGAGAAATTTGTACCTTTAGAATTTAGCCCAAGGAGGCGACATTTGACAAGCATGTCCACCCAGTGTGGTCTACTTGATTCCAAGTTGAGTTCTATGACATTCTCTTTAGATTCACACAGTCTTCAAAGGCAAATATCAACTTAACGATTAATATATAACAACGCTGTTAAAGATATATCTTTCCATATTGACCTGTTTTCTGTTGACAGATACAAACAAGGAAGGAAACGAGTTAAAATCTTCCAAATCCTTCTGAATTCTAAACCTGGTAAGAAGAAGTATTTATCAATCAAGTTCTCCTTTAATATAAATTAACGATATAATAACAACGTAAAGGCTTGAAAAACTGCAGAATTTCAAAATCATGGAGGTCACAAACGATATTTCTTAAAACAATATAAGAGATTGCGTAAATAAGTCTGTCGCATAGCTTCAAATAGTTTACAAAAGTGTTTAGATATCTATTGCATGGTTAACCATGCTCTAAAATCCTATTTAATTAAGCTATACTGCCCCAGTCATAAATCTGATAAACGTACTCACCCATAGAAGTCCATGTAGTGGTACAAAAGATTAATAAGCCTCAGTCTTATGCAGTAGTCGACAAAACTTTGATGAAACTGGGAAACAGTAAGAAGACGTCCTTCCACAGGCATTGAGTCCTTACTGAGTTCAGCATCCATGGAGAAAAATGGAAGACTGTGCCCAAACAATGCCTGGGTAGTACTCAAACAGCGGAGAAGAAGGGGAAAATTTAATAGCTGAGATGTCGTGAACATTCCATTCCTAAAGAAGGCCCAAGATTGCTGGTGACTATAGATTATTGATACATGCGAAGGAATGCATATAATAAACTAAGTAAATACAGCAAGAAAACATATAAGCAGGGTGGAAGTTACAATGCTTTCACAAACAAACATGGATGGAATGTGGTACATGCAGGTTCCAATACTTATATGACACATTTTAAATATTTTCAGTTTGACTGTCTCCTCAAAGTCTCTTCATGACATTTCTTGTGTGTTAGTAGTGTAAGTTCTTTTCTCTTTTATCATCTTAGACCCCATAAGAACTTCATTATTTGGGTAGTACTGTAAGTATATCAAGTCAAGTACTTAGCAATTCAGTATTGAGTTTATTAGAAACAAAAACTAACACGTTCTTCCTTAAAATGAGTTTAAAATTTTTGTAACAGACTGACCTTGTAATCTCTTCCAAAATCATTGTTTTGACAACCTTGTGACAGAAATCTCCTTGACTGAAGATGCCACATGGCAGTGAAGGGAAAATAATGTTCCAGTCATTAACAACACACAATTTCCCACGCACAGGTAGTGAGGGATCATCTTGAGGTGGATTGTTATCATGAGCAACTGATCTAATCCAAGACAACAAAGTCTGCCAATCCATATGAGAGGAAAGGTACTCCCAAAGTGCATCTGAACTTAATCCAATATTGGGGCATGGACAACTATAATCTCCCGCTGAAAAATAGGTTGTTATTGAAAATACTTTAAATACAGTAGCAGTCAAGTTCAAGCATTTTGATCATAATGAATCACTCCTCACAGACTGGTAAATACTTGTAAATGTACTAGTAGAATGCTTCTAATAAGTAATTTTTAAGTAACAAACCAGCATAACCATCTAGGCCCAGTCGTTCAAAGAGTGGATTATTCTATCCAATGGATAAATTGCCATTCAGCAGATTAATGCTAACAAAAAGTTCTGCCCTGGATCCACCAGATAGAGATTTATCCTGGCCATTAGATAGCATTATCCACTCTTCAAACAAACATGGCCAGTACTAAAACAATTAACAGTAACTATCTTATTTCTCTTCATTTGTGTGCTGTGAGCAGCTGGAAATTCTCTTGCTGTTTTAAAAGAGACTCAGGCAAAAGTGTTTATGGAGTTGCACCTATGTGATTGCACTCCTCAAATGACTCAGAAACTTTCCATCACTTTGGTCATCATAAACTTGTGAAGATTCAGGTACCAAGTGTATAATGGATTGATGATGGGGGCATGTTTGATCTGAGTATACTAACCTGATGAACTAGATCATTCATATTTTGTGTATCATATCTAAATGTAGAGTGCCCTGTGTTAGGAAGGGAACTCTCTTTCTGGTTTCTTCTTCATTTTACCTTAGTTTGTTCATTCATTTACTTGTAAAAACACAAACGCTGTAAATCGGTACCTTACCTTTACTTGAGAACACCCTCTCTGCTAAAATTCTCTGTCTTGATGCCATATCCCAAGAACAAACCCAAGCCAGAGGTACCTCAACATAACCACTACCACTTAAGAGATTCTGTGAAATCATAGCATAATACAAACATGAGTACATATTACACATGAACTTTCACAACGCATTATCTACTTGCCTGTAAAAATGAGAAAAAAGCATCCTGTTATATAAAAATGCTTAAAAGCAGTTTGATTGAACTAATTTGTATGGCTCAAGTTTGTCAGGTTTTGGCCAAGTATGCAGTAGTTTGCCCACTATATGTCCACAGGAATTCACATTTCAAAAGTGCAGATAACCATAAAGAATTATTTGTTTCCAGCAAATAAAGACCCAGAACATCTAATTCCAAGTACAGTGCCCAAACTTGGTATACTGTCCTCTAAGGTACCTGTATAGTGAGTTATGTACTACTATACAGTGTAAATGAATCTGTGAAGATTTTACCTGTTTGTTGAGGTCCACAGGTGTTAAATTTCCACTCTGAATGTAAGTCTCAAGGATTTGAGCTGAACCCAGATTAAAAGAACTTTTTAACAGTCCAAGGTCCCTCCAACTAAGATACAAAATACCATACTGTAACTGCACCGCAACCAGATTAATTTGTCTTACAACACATCCATGTGGTGATCAACTGCACAGCTACATGTATAATATTATGATAAAAAATAATTAAGTAACACCACAATCCTGCCTGTGTTTATTTGCATTTACAATGGATTCAGTTATCTTTACATCACTATCTAATAACCTAAGTCAAATGTAGCATATATAATGATTACAATCTTGTCACAGACCTGTCTTTTGGGTAATTAATTCTCACATTTGTCTTAGCCTCTGTGAAGGATTGCTGACTGTACAAAATTTCCAAGGTTTGAGAAAACTTCACTACATTCCTTTCTTCAGCTGGTAAGAAATCTCTTGATTCTAACTCATTCACCTACCGATGGAAAAATTATGAAATGGCGAAACATTTTGTTATAACCATGTTCCATTCATTCAAGAATGTTAGTTTGGAGGACACAAACTTCAGTCTTAGACCAAGCCAACTGGGAGCTCCTCATTGTCTTGTTAGTTCAGTTGGTAGAGCACTGCACTGGTATTGCAGAGGGCATGGGTTCGAATCCTGTATGAGCCTGAATTTTTTTTTTCAGTCCTTATTTTCACTACTTCATAGTAAGTAGTGTTCATTACCACAAGGATCACTTTCATATACATTTTGTAATGCCGCAGTACACACATGTTGACTGCTACTTTTTGTGCTCAAAGTAGAATGTTTAATAAAGCCTGCCCACAGATTTATATAGGCATTGTGTCCATGCAGATGCTGATGTGATAATTACATGTATTGTGATTGGTGGATGCGAATAATGAAGGTGCAAATGTTGAGGTGCTAATTGCAATAGTTGTGCAACACATATGATTTTTCATATATTCAAATTCAATGACTCAAACTGTGAATTGTTATCTATACTTTTGCATTTGGCTAAGTAGTAACAATTCAGTACACCACTAGGCATTTGGTCATTTTAACAACTTTCTTCCTACATTGTACTTCACAAGTCAAGATCCTCTGGATGAGCAGAACAGCCAAGGAACTAGATTAATCATGGTCATTCAATATGGGAAAAAGAAATAGGCAAGCTAGTGATGGACTACAAGCAAAAGGCTGATTGAACCTTGTATAAAAGTGACATGTTCTGATCAGCTTTACAGTTTCACTCTTATTACATATATTGATTCCCTGGAAACTGTTTCTGCTAATTTCAAAGAGGCCTCACCAGAAAATCTCTAAGAGGTCTGTGAAGTGTGTACAAACAAACTTTATGAAGCTGTTGCCAAATGTCCCGCCCCTGAAAGAAATAGTTTAAATTGGAAGTAAATATAGTCATGTACCAGTTCATGACTGCCATGATTATCATCTGCTTTTAAAAGGGAAGAAGCTAATTAGATAATTTGAAAAATATACATCAATTTTTTATTTGTCTGATTAACTACAGAAGTCAGATGATGACTCTGATGATGATTTCAACACAGGTTGTCAAATGTCAGTTACCACCACCGACACTGAACAGTCCTTCTCAGGAGTACACTCAGCCAGAAAATTGCACTACACTTTTACAGAAGTCTGATAATACTGTTCTTGCTAAAAAGGAGAAAATTCCTGTGTGGTTTTAGGAAAAGAACTCTAAGAGACTAAAACGAAATGCTTGTTTTGTTGAAGTCAAACCTACCATGTTTGTTAACAGGGTTGCCACAGTTTCCATGTCATGATCAATAAGTCTTTTAAAAATCACTTGAAGACCAACTTGTATGAAGCTTGAAAGGGAGCCATCACAATGAACAGTTTCGTGTTCTGAGGGCTGAATATAATTCTAATAAGCATGACCTCTCATCAGCAAAACATCCACTTGTAACAGTCTAGTGATATAGTCTGGCTATTCATTAACTATGAGAACCTTTAATTTAAAATTTACAAAAGGTTGACCACTCCAAAGTATTAAAAGGTGAGTTAGTTTATGGTAGCTTAATAAAAAACATTATCATGAATGAATATATAATATAATGTCTTAGGAAGGGTCAAGCTATCAATTGATGATCATAGTGTTTAATTTCCACTGTTATAATGCTAATCTGCATTAGGCAATGAGGTTGAAAGGCAATGTGTCACCATTGATGCACATTGTATCCATTAAATGTAATATTGCTTTAAGGTTTCCATGACACAAGAAAGGATTGAATTTTGTTGTAACATCAACCAACATTCCCGTCACAGAAATTATTACTGAGATCAAGTCTTTGGCCACGAAGGTTAACCTTGTGCATGTGGACATTAAAAGTCAAATGCTCAGCCACCAAAGCCTACTATCCCAAATAGAGCCCTTACAGACCTTAAACAGTGTAACTCTGTCATGACAAACCAGACAATTGGCTGTAAGCAAGCCCCTACATAAGCTTAAGCAAAGCATACATGTAGTAAATAATTGCTTTGAAAATTCTGGATATACCAGCTGAACAGGTCTCCTGCTCTGGAAAAATGCTTGAGCTGAACAAATGTGTCTGCTGGCAATGGCATCTTCAACAATATCCTTGCAAGTAAAGGAAAGGTTATGACATTACAGCAAAATAACCATAATCAGTGATTAACTTTGTACCCTAATATACAATGAATACAAGATGTGGTATTTGTCTTTTAAGGGTATGGAATTTATTTATGAAAAGAATGGATCAATACTGAGCAGCAACCGATTCTCATTATTAGGGAAAAAGGCAGCCAAAATTTAAGCTGGATCCCACCAATCCCTCCTGGGATCCAAGATGGGATTGGCAGCATTGTTAAAGCAACATCACAAGGTAAAACCATTATTTTACTCTTGGAGGCTGCTAACATGGTAACAGAACTTCCCATGTCACTACGTAGTCACTTCCAAAACCAACATTTTTCAAGGTTACAGGTTGTTTGTGGTCTTCTCATTTCTTGTAAATTCTATCATTCAATATTTTGCTTGTAAAGGCTGGAGAATTAATTGATGAGGGTCAAGCACGTGTGTCTCCAAGTCTCAAAAATCAAAAAATCTTTTCAGAGTTTGATACATCTACAGTTCACAAAATAACAAACTCATGATTACAATACCTCATCCTTCATTTTGTTCCACCTTGTCATGGATCCATCTTCCTCATCTGCATCCAATCTGGCAAAAGGCATTAGATCATAATCCACATTTTCAAAACTTTGAGCATCATCCAAAGGAATGTTGCTGAGATGGCTTTGAAGCTTCACAATGCTTAGAGTCAGAAAATCGAGGCAATCTTTAATTTCCTGATGTAATGAAGTACATATAACTTGATCGGTTTCATGCACAATAGCAGTCTCTTTAAGAACTTCACCCTCTAACAGCTTTGCTCCATCTTCCATTAGGTTGTGAAGGTAACTTAGGGTCATCTGTGCAAGTTGCCTTGTGAAATGCTGGTAGTGTTGTTCTGGAAAAAAAATGTCATCTTAGAGTAAAGTGTATCTATTAAAATATAACTTTCATAAAGTCATAAAAGAACCACACCTGTATTGTAAATTAAACCTTTTTCTTATCTGCTAGTCTCAAAGTGTCAGAAACTATATACAAGTAATTTGATACAAAACTAGCCAATCCAAATCAAGTCATAAAATCAAGGTGTGTCCTGTACAAACAAAACCACATATGCATGACTAAAAAACCATCACAAAATCAATTGAAATACACGAGACTGTTAAGAACACTAACTGAGGGTTCCCAGAAACACAGCTGTTCACCACAGATCTCTCCTTGCCAAACACCTTTCAACTACTTCATGTTATTTGTCCTCATCTATTCAAAAGGAATCAGCATGAGAACTGATGTAGGTTATTTTTTTGCTTTTGGAAAAAAATTATTACTTCTTAATGAATATCAATTTGTTTTAAAATAATGGTTGATTCCCATTGTGGCACACTCCTCCACTTTTGTACCCATACAAGTAGAGATCAAAAGTGCAATGTTCCTCACTTACGCTGACTATTGTAGTTGACAGCACCAACAAGGGCCTCTGTAACTGCCACCACATCAGTGGTACCCAGTACACCTTCACCAGATGGTGATGATGCTGAATTTAAAGACAATACAGAGTCTGATGAAGAGTAGAGAGCAGCACATCTGTTTGTGAAAGCTGAAAGAGAGTAGGCAAATCATCAAACCATGGAAGATTTATTTTATAAACAGATTGGTATTTCAAATAATAAAAATGTTGATAGTAAAGGCAGATTAAAATCCCTTCCCTTGCAAACTAAAGGCTTACAAGCTTTTCTTGGGTTCTCCCAACATGTACACTCTGCTTCAGTTGATGATGCTATGAAAACCAGAAAATATGGACTGTCGTTTGTCTAAGTAGTACACATCTCTGAAAAAACACCATGTGATATCCTCTCTACATCTAAACCCATTTCTCAAAAAGTTTAAAAGATTTAACATTAATTGCTGTATTATAAATTCTAACATGACATTTTAGAGCTCGGTTCTTGCCTTTGTCCTGGTTTTTTAAAAAAAAGGCAACTGTGTCAAGTTGCCTTAGTTTTAAGGCCACTTCTAAAGCATGAATTGGAATGGTACAATGATCCCACTGATTCACAAAGCAAAGAGAGTCTGCCAGGACTGCATTCTCGTACATAATTACCTACAAAACAGTAGAGCAAAGTTTCCATCAACATTTTCCACCTAAGACCATTCCTTAAAAGGAGTCAAAAATAGCCACCAAATGAGAGAGTTATAACTCTGTTAAAAGAATTTTTCATTGCATAGTTATATAACATTTTATACTGTATATAAAATGTTATATACATAGTTATAAACTGGTTTACTCTAGTTTGAGCACTCTGGCATGGCTTAGACGATACCACAAAGGTTGGGTCGTTTGGGGTGACCGTCTCGGTTCTCCCCCATCCTAGCATTAGCACTGCACTGATGAGGCCCAGAAGGCCGAAACAGTACTGTCTGCAGTTAGTTATATATATATATATATATATATATATATATATATATATATATATATATATATATATATATATATATATATATATATATATATGGTTTGCATTATGTTGCTTTGACACATCCTCTTAGCATTCTTTCTTTAAACAAGATAATTCTCCTGGCTAAAACAAGAAGAAAGATAACTAATTATTCAGCTGATGATTGAAACACATTCATTACTTTATGGACAAGCTGATCTTGACTAATATCAAAAGCTGGTACTGCCAGGGATGTGCTTGTGAGCACCAGATTTGGAAATGCTGGTTCACAACTTTGTACTATCACTGAAGGTTCCAAACACCTGCAAATTAAAGAAGTTTGGAATTAAACCAGTACATTTCTTGTTTGTCTGTTGTCACAACCTCAAAATTAAGAGTAAATTATTTTTGCAGCACCTCATAGATGGAGGGAAAGAACCGAGAAAATAGGTGTGCCTAAAGTATTATCTTTTATGGGTTGTTCAACTTCAAAGTTGTCTTTTGAAAGAAGAACCCTGGTAAGACAATAACACCTCACTTAACCTTTCCTAATAGACACAATAAAATTATGACTACACTTTTTACCATGCTTTAGCAACTAATAACAAAGTATACAAACTTTAGAAACTTAAACTATATAGACTCTGTTATTAAAAAAAGTTAAATAGCTTACCAGTGGTAGAGATATTTTTGAGTTTTCAAAGAAAACAAACACAGAACACCATGGGGAACATCACTTGGATTTTCCATTAGTCTCTCTGGTTTGAAACAGAGTAAGAATGAAGCTGGAGTCGCCCATATTCCCTCCAACTTGTACATTTTCATCCAGTCTTCACATTTAACAAAAATGGTTTTCTGTAAAATCTCATGGGATGGCAATACTTCAGGTTGAGTCTCTTCAGCCTCCCCCTTTTCTCCTTTAAATCCACTCATGTTGCTACAGCTTTTTGCGGTTTGTTTACCACAACTACTCAATGCAACCAACAGATTTCCAACATCAGGACCAACTAGATCAGAAAACCACCTTTTCTTCACTGTTGGCTTACAAAAATGGCTTACATCTAGGAAAAGAAGCAAACAAAATGTCAGATATCAGATGTCATAGGTATAGAGGAATCTGAGAAAGAAAGCTATAACTGTCACAGCCACCACCACAAAGTTTACATGATGTTTCTGCTTTGGATTTAGTTAACATTACCTTATAAGAGGGTCCCCTATACCCTTTGTAAAGCTAAGTCAAGTAGAAATATTTGGCCTTTTCAGGAGAGGGGGGACAGGGGGTCAGAGTCTGCCACTTCCCACACCATGTTCTCCCGCATCCGGTACTTTTATGCCCCTTTGCCTCCCCAACTCCCGCCCTTCATTGTGTTGCTCCTGTCTTCAGGTTAACCAGGAGAATCTTTTTTCGGGATTGTGCCGTTGTACAGAGCAAGCTCCCAAGGTCTTCCATGAACAGATTTTTTCATGGCCACAACAAAAAATTCTGAAGCTGATAGATAAAGTCTTTGATGACATTTGACCTGAATGACCCTGAATTGCTTTCTTTGCTGGAGATTTTTGACAGCTATAGCTTACCAGACACTGTACATGTCATGCCATCTCGTGATCAATGATAAAACCAAATTGAAGGGATTTCCAAATTCACCAGAAGTAATGCTGTTTTTCCAGCCCGAGTACAAATTTACGTTTTCTTACCTCCAAAATTTTCTTTTAGGCATTGGTGGATGTTAAATGGAATTTTCAAAACTTTACTAGATAAGTGTCTTTGACTGAATAATACCCAGTAATAAACAACAAACTATCACCTTATTTATTTCTGCTCCTGCTTCCCACCCTCATGTAGATACTGTTTCCTGCCCTCTGTTCTCCGGCTTCCCTCCCTCTCCCGCCCCCTGTTCTCCCAGGCTCCTGCCCCTCTGTCCCACTTCACCTTTCACACATCATGCACAATGTCTGATTTTTTTCAGGTTCATGCAAAATTCAAATGATCATGTTTCACATTTTAATTTAATAAAAACCACATTCATAGCTGACTCCCACCTGTACCCTTTTCACAGCAGGCTTGCTTTGCACCCTTCCTGAAAGCCAATATCTCTGTTTTCCACACCCTGTCCCCATAGGCAATATCAGACATTTCTGCATTACGGGCCACAGAATCTTCATCTCCTAATTCATACTGAAACTTTACGCATGAAAAAGAAGGACCTTTGATCCTAGAGTGGGTTGGACCAATCTGCTGAGAAGGGAACTCTTTAAAATGTTCATCAAGGTTTACCACAAAAATATTGCTGTTACCATCAGCACAAACAAGAAAGGAGAGATCATCAGATACTTCTAAGTATACAAAAGTTGGTCTCTCTTGGACTGCAACATAATCTGAAAAAAAATGAGCTCTGATAGTAAGGCACTGTCTTTTAAAGTGCACCTAAACCCCCAAATTTTTTTTGCTTAACAAAATAAGCATATTTTTTGGAGTATTTCTGTGCAAAAAAATTTTTATTTGCTCAAATCTTCAATTTTCTGTGCCCAGTCAAAATACAGAAAATCGGCCGCCATCTTGCCCCACGACCGAGTTTAAACAGGAATGGCTCTAGCGGGTAATGTGACGTCAAATCGAGAACATGAAAGTCTGCATTTCACACATTTTCACTTGTTTGGGAAGGTTGTAGTCGATATTGTCCGAAAATATGCCAACTAAGTGTGTTGAAGAAGGATGTAGCAACATGCGAAATTTGCAAGAGGGTATCACACTTCATACATTCCTCATACAACACACCTAGTCAGCATATTTCGGACAATATCGACGACAACCTTCCCAAACAAGTGAAAATGTGTGAAATGCAGACTTTCGTGTTCTCGATTTGACGTCACATTACCTGCTAGAGCCATTCCTCTTTAAACTCGGTCAAGGGGCAAGATGGTGGCCGATTTTCCATATTTTGACTGGGCACAGAAAATTAAAGATTTGAGCAAATTAGAAAAAATTTTGTATAGAAATACTCCAAAAAATAAGCTTATTTCATTAAGCGAAAAAAATTTTTGCGTTTAGGTGCACTTTAAAAAGGCATACCATTCAGCATGATTTCAGAATGATGCAGGAGTTATATTTGGAAGTTGCATAATTTTGCATTTTGTGGAAAAATATTTGAGACTATCTGGATGACCGCAAAATCTTAACTTGAAATTAATATTAAGAATTTTATGTTAAAGTAGCAGAACAATAGAGGAACAAATATTTTCTTCCTTATATTACTTTTTGAGTCACAACACTCATATGAGCTCTGATAAAATCCAACAGAATTCACTGAAAATCTTTGACAGTATAACTGACAACAACATAACAAAACTAGAGAAGATATCATTTAGTTGGCTTAATTTTATTTGCCACATCCTAATTTAGGGAAAAAAAGGATATTCTGTTAAATCTTCTAGGAAAATAAATCCTGTACAATTATCATGCTAGTACATGGTATCAAATTTGTGAATTTTAGAATCCACTGCTCCCAGAGATTTAGTGTACAGGTAAACAAACCCTTGGTTTTGAATTTTTAACAGTGCAAATAGAAATTCTTCTCTTAGTTGTCTCATGATGAATCAAATTCAAAAACAGCTTTTTAAGATATAATGAATAAGTCAAACTTTTAATCAGATTTCAAAGATAGTCCACAATAGGGTTTTCATTAGACCATGCCCAAAATAGGATTCTTTTTTTCTTGTTTTTCGCTTAGTACGGATGATTAACGTACTATTAAAATTAAGCCGATTTGATCCGACTTGTTTAAGTTCTGCTGTTCTAGCCCATTATAAACCTAAAAATTCGATCTTTCTTTTATTTGTTTATCTACATCTATGCAAAGGAATTATAAATTTAGGAAAAAATCGGTTGAAAAAGAAGATAAAACAAATAGGTCTTACAGCTGAGTAATAAACCTTCCAAAGCCGCGATGAGTTGTCCATACCGAGTACTAAGGTACTAACGTACTAAGCAAATTTAGAACAAGCCGTGATGAGTTGTCTGTAGCGAGTACTAATGTACTAACGTACTAAGCAAATTCAGAACAAGCCGTGATGAGCTGTCCGTACCGAGTACTAACGTACTAACGTACTAAGCAAATTCAGAACAAACCGTGATGAGTTGTCTGTAGCGAGTACTAACGTACTAACGTACTTAGTCTAAGCAAATTCAGAACAAGCCGTGATGAGTTGTCCGTACCGAGTACTAAGGTACTAACGTACTAAGCAAATTCAGAACAAGCCGTGATGAGTTGTCCGTACCGAGTACTAACGTACTAACCCACTAAGCAAATTCAGAACAAGCCGTGATGAGTTGTCCGTACCGAGTACTAACGTACTAAGCAAATTCAGAACAAGCCGTGATGAGTTGTCTGTAGCAAGTACTAAGGTACTAACGTACTAAGCAAATTCAGAACAAGCCGTGATGAGTTGTCTGTAGCGAGTACTAACGTACTAACGTACTGACGTACTAACGTACTAACGTACTAGGCAAATTCAGAACAAGCTGTGATGACTTGTCCATACCGAGTACTAAGGTACTAACGTACTAACGCACTAAACAAATGAATAACAAGCCGTAATGAAATGTCCGGACCGAGTACTACAGTACTAACGTACTAAACATATGAGCAACAAGCCGTGATGAGTTGTCCTTACCGAGTACCACAAAATACGGCAAATATGGCACAACTCGTAAAAATACTCAGCAATACTACACAACAAAATATCTAATAAGACATATCTATATGAATAATTTAATTCCAAAACTTTGCAAGTGCAATTTTAACGGTATTCTTTTTCTCAATAACACAAACTGCCCTAAACGGTTTCTTTGTGATCTCAGGGACAGATGAAACAGAAAATGTTCGAGGCTGAAACCACACTATATTACCCCCTGTTGGATAAGAACGAGTTTATTTAACATCTCGAATTTTTCACGTTCTCTTAGGTAGCATACTCAAGCTCATGTTTATTAAAGATTCATTAGGATTTATTGCTTACTTTGTTTTACCAAAATATAGTTTCTAAAAGGGTTAAAGAGAAAACTGCAATTCATAAATGGTTTATTTCAACGAAAACCGTCAGTTTGAGATCACCAAAAAAACGCAGTGCGAGTTGTTCTCCACTTCATTACCGCATTAAAAATAAGGTCCACACCACAAAAACACAAACCCCAATGGTTATCAATATACTCCTTTTTTCACAGACTAAATCAAATGTTCAATTCCATGGCATGCATGAAAAGAACGAGTTGTAGTTAGTACGCTAGTACGTAGGTATTCATGCTTGCTGGAGAGGTTTAATTAGTACGCTAGTACGTAGGTATTCATGCTTCGAGAGGTTTACTTAGTATGCTAGTACGTAGGTATTCCTGCTCGCTCGAGAGGTTTAGTTAGTACGCTAGTACGTAGGTATTCATGCTTGCTGGAGAGGTTTACTTAGTACGCTAGTACGCTAGTACGTAGGTATTCCTGCTCGCTTGAGAGGTTTAGTTAGTACGCTAGTACGTAGGTATTTATGCTTGCTCAAGAGCTGTAGTTAGTACACTAGTACACTAGTACGTAGGTATTCCTGCTCGTTCGAGAGTTGTAGTTAGTACGCTAGTACGTAGGTATTCATGCTTGCTCGCTCGAGAGGTGTAGTAAGTACGCTAGTACGTAGGTATTCCTGCTCGTTTGAGAGTTGTAGTTAGTACGCTTGTACGTAGGTATTCATGCTTGCTCGCGAGAGGTTTAGTACTGTTAGTAATGTAGTACTGATGAAAGCTGTTAGTACGGTAGTACTGATGAATAAGCAAAAATCTACAGAAAAGCATTCCTATAATGGGCAGCATATGGTTTTCATCATCCCTTCCAAATTTTGCTTAATGCAACAATCACTATCAACAGGTCTTTAGTACAGCTATGGGTTCACCTGTCCTTGCTGTCATTGCTAATAATTATGGTAATGGGAAGATATAGAACAAAGGGCTTTAGCCACTTCACCAGTTAAACCCTTGTTCTGGAAATGATATGTCAATGATTTCATTTCAGCAGTATCCAGAAATGAAGCAGAACACCCCCTATTACATTTGGATTCAGTGGAGCTGTCTATCCAATTCACCCTTGAGTGCGAAAATGATAGACACTTGCTCTTTCCTGATTTAAATCTGTGCTAAGAGGAACAGGAGAAACTAGAGACAAGTGTTTATTACCAACCCACCCAACAAATATCTTGCTTTGACTCTCACCACCCTATTTGCCATAAAAAGTCCATAGCTATAACTTTACTCAGGAGGGCTGACTGTCTACCATCTTCACTTGATTCCAGGGTTGAGGAGAGAAAATATGTTTTCCTAAAGGCAAATGGCTATACCTAAACATTTGTCCGTTACTACCAGAAACCAGTTACAACTAGTAACAATCTTGATGAGAAGGAACCAGCAAATGGTTTCCTTACATCCAGAGTGTTATGGAGCCCATCAAGAGAATTTTTAATAACCACAATGTTAAAGTTGCTTAAAACCTTTTCAGACTTTGGGACATAATTTTGCCAAACCCAAGGATCCTGTTATGAAAGAACAATGAAACCCATGCCATTTATTCTATTCCATGCAATGACTGTGATCATGAGTATATCAGACAGACCAAATGTCGGTTTGGTACATGTTTGAGAGAGCATCAGATAAGTGGTCTCCTTTTGCAAAAAAAGAAAATTCAGCTTTGTCGGAGTACACATCCCTTACTAACCATATAATTGGGTGAGATAATTCTGAAATTATCACCACCAATCGCCACTACCACCAACGCCTTTGTTTGGAAGCTTGGCATATCAACTCACACTCATTTAAATCATGCTCAACTCGTTGTCACCGAAAAACCCTCTTTAGGGAGTGTCAATAAAGTTTGTATTGTATTGTATTGTATGATGATGGTGGCTTACTACCTGATGCCTATTTTAACACCTCGTCAGAAAAAAGGGAAGCTAACTAGTCAGCATATAAAAGGGCCTCTTGTTGCAATGATCAGATCACCCCTGATAAAGGCAGTAGACAGGAGCGTTGAAACACTGGGTCGATGAATTACAATTTCCCCAGTTACATTCATTAAATCTTTAAACCAGAGCAGCATCAAACCATGTCTGATTGTCCACCTGGTTGCTGTGTGAACTTTAATGTACCGGTAATCATAATTAATTACTTTTCACATAATATTATGAAGTTTTCAAAGATAATGATTTCTAGCAATATAGAATAAACTTATTCCTCACCATCAATTTAAAAAACTTAATACAATGATTACAATTGCACCTAATCACCCTTCTTGCCTTTCTACATGAAGAATCAATAAAATTTATGTGGATTTTTCATCTTAAACTGCTGATAAAAACTTACATAGTAAGTTGTGAACCTACCTTGAGCTGAAAAGCCAACTGAAGGCCACACATCGATTGAACCAACAAAATCAGCCATCTTGTGTATGACTTGTTGAAAAAGTTAAGAAAACTGCTTTAAGAAAAAGGAGTGTATGAATGTCCCCTGCTCCTCTTATTTAAGTTAAAAACATACATGTGTACCTCTCTACAGTGGTTGCCTCTGCACACATAGTTACAGTAACTATAAAATGAATAAACAAGTTTTGTTTGTGTGGAAAAAGTGTTCAGTTAATGTCATAAATTTTAGAAAATACAAGACATGCTACTTTCTTCTCTTGGGCTCTAAGGGGTGATTTTTGGACACAACAAGTTTTCTAGGTTTTTGAGCAATTCCAAAGAGGTCTTTATTATTTTTTGGTTTCTTTTGAACAGACATCTAGCATAACAATCCATTTTGTTGTATGAAAAGTTAGTTTAGTGCATGTTAATACAGTGTCTGTTCCTCTATGGGGTATGGCTGTGAAACCCAATCCTGAAGCAGCATAGGTGTCCATAGTAATAATAATAATAATAATAATAATAATAATAATAATAAAATATTTATATAGTGCACAATCCACTATTTGTCCATGGTGCTTTACATCAATAAGTTAAAAATCATCTAAAAATTAAAAGAGTTAAAAAGCTTGTTTAAAAAGATATGTTTTTAAATGTCGTTTAAAAATGTCTATCGAACTACTAGATCTTAGTACAAGTGGGATCGAGTTCCATAGTCTCGGTGCCGCCACAACAAATGCTCCCTCTCCATAATGTTTTCAGTCTAGCTTTCAGGGTCGCCAGAAGGTATTGAGAGGACAATCTTAATTTCCGTTCAGAGGTGTGGTACTTTAGTAATTCACTGATGTAGGAAGGCGTGGTTCCATTGAGAGCTTTGTAGACCAGTAGGAGAATTTTAAAAACTATACGGTAATGGACAGGTAGCCAGTGAAGCTGTTTGGCTATAATTATGATCAAATTTCCAAGTACGTGTAACAACTCGAGCTGCTCTGTTTTGCATAGATTGCAATCTTGAAATTAGATGTTGTGGAAGACCATAAAGCAGGGAATTGCAGCTACCCAATTTTGCAGTAACAAAGGCATGAACAACAATTTTGGCACCCTCCTCATCAATGTACTTTCTGATTTTGGCGATACTTCTTATGTGATAATGAGAAGACTTGCAAATTGATTTTAAGTGGTCCTCAAAGTTTAAACATTTATAAAAGATGACACCAAGATTACGAGCTGAGGATGATGGTACAACTGTCACGTTGCCAATTTGAAGAGAGTCTAAAGGTCTGGGATGATACCTTGAGCTGACGAGAACAACTTCAGTCTTGTCTTGATTTAGTTTGAGCTTGTTGATAACCATCCAGTTATCTATATCACAGACACATTGCTCCATAGCAGTTTTACACTCTAGCATTTTATCAAGACAGTCAGTTTTAAATGCCACATAGAGCTGAGTATCGTCAGCGTAGAAATGATACTCTAAGTTGTAACACTTAATAATGTCAGCAAAAGAAGAGGTATATAGTAGATATTAAAGAGGGCCAAGGACTGATCCCTGTGGGATGGCATGTTCCAAGAGACATTGAGAGGAATTGCATTTATTGACGTTAACAAACTGTTTTTGGCGATGTTAAATAAGATCTTAGCCAGGCGAGTACTGTTCCTTTGATCCCAAAACGACAAGATAACCTTGATAATAATTATAGGATGGAATGATCTACAGTATGAAAGGCAGCAGATAGGTTGAGTAAAAGTAGAATGACAGTGTTATTGTTCTCAATAGCAGTGAGAATATCATTGTGAACTCTAATGAGGGCCATTTCAGTACTGTGAAATGCTTTATATGCGGACTGAAATGTCTCGTCAAGATGGTGCCTCAGTATACGATCATTTAATTGCAAAGCAACAGCCTTCTCTATTAGCTTGGACACAAATGCCAGATTTGAGATTGGGCAGAAATTTTTTAATAAATTGTTCAAAATCAGCATCTTGTTCCTTGAGAAGCAGTTTTAATACAGCAACTTTCAAAGCACATGGCATCACACCATTCTTGGGGGACATGTTTATAATCAAGGTTAGTGTAGGTAGGATGATGGGAAAGCATGTTTTTAGAACAGATGCTGGAAGTGGATCGAGGTCACATGATTTTGTTAATGTCTTCTCAGCAAATTTCTTTACCATATCCAAAGTAACTTGTTGAAAGTTGTGAATCTGCACATTGCGCAGCATCCTTGGAGACCCAGGGGCTGTCGGTCGATTTCAAGTTAGGGCATGAAGAGCCCCTGGGGACATTGTCTTACAAGACTAGTTCCAAACGGTCGCAGTCGTTCTGCCATCTGATTGGTGCCAGAAAATCTTTGTGTTTTTCTGCCCAATCAGAGTGAAGTGTGTTTTAGAGTCCTTTCGTGTGTTTTAACACGGACATATACTAGTAGCTCAGTTGCTCACTATGTTTGTTTGGACCGTGCGACGGAGATTTGTTTGAGGTGAAAAGTTTCAGTCTCAGCACACAATGTAAGAGAAATCAATCAGATTGTCCGTGAAAATCTTACTGGAAATTATAGTGAATACTTTCGCAGGTATCACTAGAGAACGTGTTTTAAAGTTTGTGAGGTTTGTATACAACACGATGGTTGCAGTCATTGACGTGTCGCTTTAAACGTTAAACGAGATTTAAGCTTAAATCTTTCTAGATTTTTTGCATAATTTGCTGTGACTGAAACTTTGCCAATCCCGTGAAGTTATTTCGTCGCACGGGCCACGCAGATATGTCGAGCAACTGGTACTTGCGCAACTTTCTGTGCGTGCCAAAATCAAATCTCATCTTCGCTTGAAAAAAAAGAAAAGCTAAGCGTGGAAACTTTTGCTTATTAGATGTGGGTAGATGACCCTGTACTACTAAGCTGACATTTACAATAAAGCAAACCCGCCCTTTCCATCCAATATTTCTTGGTCTTTGTTTTTCCCATTGAAAACAGCATTGGATCGATTCTCAATGATCAAAGGTATTTAACTTGGTCTTCAACAATCGACAGAAGAGGTGAAATGACAATGACCAAGGGACTAGAAGAGAATCCGTGGCCTTTCTAGCTCAAGAATTTCAATACTCTAGACAGCAGTTGAAAGATTGAACTCTTTCTAAACCCCTTCGGTAACTGCCCGAAAACATCTCTCTTTCCCACGATGTTCTCATTAATAAGTTTTTGTTCAGATTTTAATTAGCTAACCAGAAACACAGCTAAGCTCTCTCTTAGCACTTGCTGGAGGTCGTCCACGAACTTAACGTTCTCTGCAACCTTGGCCGTATTGTAAATGACTTTACTACTAAGATTAGATTTTGGTGCGCACAGAAAGCAGAAAGCTACGTAGGCGAAAGCGCCAGTTGCTCGACATACCTGCGTGGCCCGTGCGGCGAAATAACTTCACGGGATTAGCAAAGTTTCAGTCACAGCAAATTATGCAAAAAATCTAGAAAGATTTGAGCTTAAATCTCGTTTAACGTTTAAAGCGACATATTAATGACTGCAACCAACGTGTTGCATACAAACCTCGCAAACTTTAAAACACGTTCTCTTGTGATACCGGCGAAAGTATTCACTATAATTTCCGGTAAGATTTTCGCGGACAATCTGATCGATTTCTCTTACATTGTGTGCTGAGACTGAAACTTTTCACCTCAAACAAATCTCCGTCGCACGGTCCAAACAAACACAGTGAGCAACTGAGCTACTAACATATGTCCGTGTTAAAACACACGAAAGGACACTAAAGCACACTTCACTCTGACTGGGCAGAAAAACATAAAGATTTTCTGGCTCCAATCAGATGGCAGAACGACTGCGACCGTTTGGAACTAGTCTTGTAAGACAATGTCCCCAGGGGCTCTTCATGCCCTAACTTGAAATCGACCGACAGCCCCTGGGTCTCCGAGGATGATTGCACAGAGGTCTGTCAATAGTATGAGATGAACTGAGGTCATTCTCAGGAACTCTCTCTGTAAATGCATTGTGTATCTTGTCAATTTTACTGATGAAAAAATTGTTGAATGCATCTGCAAGGCTGGTGGAATCAGGAAAACAGGAAGGATATTGTTGCACAGTCTGTTTCTGATAATTTGTTAACAGTTTTAAATAACATCCTCTGATCACCTGAGAAATCACTGATAATGGTGGTGTAATAAGATAATTTTGCTGAGTCAAGTAAATTGTTAACAACACTTCATTGGTGAACGTATCGTTCACGATCACTTGGAAGTAGGGTAGGAGGCCACTTTCTTTCTAGTTTTCTTCTAACATATTTATTTTGAGCAATCTCAGTTGAATACCAAGATGCTGATGGACGAACTGTAATCACACATTACTTGATAGGTGCATGTCGGTCTAACAATGAGCGCAGCACGTTATCATATTGATAAACCAAGATGTCTAAGTGAAAAGACGGTTCTTTAATTAAAGTAGAATTATTAATGTCATCACAGAGGGCATCATAATCAATTGAGCATAGTTTTCGATAGTTCCTAGTTTTGTAAGAAATAGACAACTTTTTTGAGAGACATGTTTTGGCATGCTTATGCCATCTTCAATCAATGAGTAACAAAACACAAGTAATTATATAACAGACAAGTAGATGAATAAAATATTTACAGTATGATGTAATACAAAAGGGGGTACAAATTACAGCATGACACCAAACATCAAAGGTGTGAACTAAAACGCTAGAAAAGTGTTATAATGTTGTTAGTAATTGTTTGTTAAGTTCAGGTTTGATCTTATTTATATATAAAAAAACTGAGGTTTCTGAACCGAGGTTTCTGTAGCAGCAGATTAATTTTTACAGCAGAATGGTTTGAGATCACTGGGTAAAAAATTGAACTACCAGTCAGAAATGCATCATTTGATTTGGTAATCACAAGATTGAGAGTATGACGCCTAATATGAGTGGCTCTGGTGACATGTTGCCTGAGATTGTAGAACCCCAGAATATCTACGAACCTTCTAGCTTGAAAATTATCGCCGTCATCCACATGTAGGTTAAAGTCACCCACAATTAGCAAGCCTCCAGGTGAAACAGCCGTTTGTTCAATGAGTTTTGAAAACTCTTCATAAAATAAATCATAGGATGAATGGCCAGGAGGGTGATAAATCACAAGAATCCTAATACCTTGTAGACAACAAAGACAAGCATCCATGTATTCAAAAGATTCAAAGGTGTCAGTGATCTGGCTGTTTACATTTATTGTTTCTTTGAATAATAAGCCAACTTTGCCGCCGAGGGAATATGATCTCGGAACATGAAAAAATCAGTAACCAGTGGGACATAGAGTACCAATATCTACTTCATCAATGTTTCCTGGTTGAAGCCATGTTTCAGTTATTGCCAAGATATCAATATCATGGTCAATGACAAAGTCTTTCACCTTCATTATCTTGTTTTTCACTGACCTAGTATTCAATAGACAGAAGTTAATGAGATGCGATGTAGATGTTGATGCCTGTGAGGGAGCTTTCTTGATAGGTGCTAAGTTGTCTGGATTCACGGCTCGGTGAAACAATGGTCTTGGGCAAACTGGAAAATTTGCATAATGGCACTGAATTTTTCTATATCATCCTCCTCTTCGTCCTCTAAACTTAAAAATACTGCATTGTTTCAACGAGTGATAGCTTTTGAAGAGGGAAAACAGCATTGTTGTCTCAAATTCATGAGTTGTTGTCGAGAATACGTTAGTATCGGTGCTCTGGGCAGGTTTTCAGAGCGATGTTCAATCATGACTTGATGTACAGGTGGAACCCAATTTATAATGTTTGTAGCTGGTCCAGGACTAAGAGCAATGTCATCATTAAAGAGAGTAATTTCAAATGGTGGGTCATGCCCAGGAACAGCTAACGTTGTATTATCTCTCTTTCCCCATCGAATCGCAGCTATTGGCAGTTTGTGGTAACCCATAAAAGTTAATTTTGACTTGCTGCACCAGTATAACACAACAGCAAATTAAAGTACTCTAGGTTTTGTTCGCAGATGACAGCGGGAGAGTTGTTAATACCAAATAAAAGTTGTTCATACCAAATAAAGGTTTCACTAGTTTTCGTCTGAAAATATATGTTGTAGTTCAATTTTATCCTTGGTTCAAATTCCATTTTCCTTTGTTTGAAACTCATTATCATACATTAACACGACCAAAAACAGAGGAAAATAAAATTTGAAGCAAGTATAAAATTGAACTACAACATATACATTGCTGATGGCATAAGTGAGGGAATGTAGATGGGTTTGCTTGAACAGCCTTCCTATTGAGAAACTCGATCACTAAAACACTCCAAAAAATTGGTACAGAAAAGAACAATGTAAAATAATGCAGTTGCCTCTAGCACACTCTTATATCAACCAATCAACTAAGGAGCCATTGTTTTTATTTAAAGCTGAACAATACCCACTAAATATGTTCCCCAAGTATATCAGGAAAGAACTCTTGACTTGTGGCTGCAGACTGAGTCATTAAAATAATTGCTTCCAAAATATAGGGGGATCCATAGAAGTGGCACATGGAGCAGATACATATGGGTGGTCCATAATTTGGTTGATGTAGTAAATACATACATACTTTGCCATATAATATTATTTGCAACAATTCAGATCACAGAAAAAGGATACACACAATACCATTTGACATCAATGTAAAGATAAACTTATGAAGCCTCCTGACAGCTGTAATTGGACCTGAGGGTTCATTCTCCTTGTTCACAGCTGTATTTGACACCTCAAAGTAAACTGACAAATCTGCTGCAGTGTTTTGCCCCATAGACAGTGTTGTCAGCACTGCATCCACTAGAATGGTGACTTCATATTTGGAAGACTCGGAACTCCTGTTGAGTGCAATAAGATTTACCTCACCGCCATGCCATTCTGAAAGGAAAAAATGCAAACAGTTAACTTGGAACTATTCAAATCAAAACAACAATTGTTTACTTATCTAAATCTAAATATATCCACACAAAGACATCAAAAGACCCTCCAGATACAAAACCACTTGAAAACATTCAGACAAGAGGAGTGATTGATGACTGATTATTGAGTATGCTTGTTTTCAGTTTTCTTACCAGTAAGACTTCCTATTTCTGAAATCATTCAGACACAAGCATTGAGCTAAAACAACTTTCATATGAAGATAAAAAGATGTACTCTCTTGAAATTGTCTTTTTCAAAACAAAATAGCTAAGAGTAATAGAGCATTCAAATCAGTTTTTCCTGACATGAGATGTCACATATTACTGTTGTGATGTTTTCTTAACCCATTAACGTCCAGTGCGCCCGTATGCGCCCATGGGGACCCACACCCTTTCTACGCCCTGTGACGTCATCAATTTTAACTCTGGAGCACGAATTCGAGCATGTACTTGAACGGGTTGAAAATATCTTGCAGACGATACCAGAATGAGCGCAATTGAGTGGAGGAGATTGGAGAAATAGCCAAAAAACCGTGTCACTTTGACTGGAAAATCTGCACGAAGATCGTGTTTCACTACCCACCTGCCTTTCCGAGCATGTGCTTTGAAAATAATGAGTAGTTTCTGAAAAATCTCTACACCAAAATGAAGCCTACTCAATTTCCAGCAAGTGAGGAGAAACTTTAGGCAAGGAGAGGGGAAAAAAAGGGCAGGAGAAAGAGAGAAAAGTAGAAGTCGTAAGTGGGGCGTGACTTTTCAAGCCAAAAACTATGTCGAAATTTTGCTCTCTGCGCGTGCCCGAGATTTTCAGGCCGCCATTTTGCATTTGGATCGAAAGGCCGTCGAGTGCACGAGCTGTCAAGTGGTTTTTGGTAAGTTCGAGCTTTTAAAACCCCAACAGTGACCCGAAATCTGCTGGACTAGCTTCAAAACACAGTTTTCCACAAAAGCTGTGGCCGTTAATGGGTTAAAGTGCAGCTAAACCCAAAAATTTTTTTTCACTTAACGAAATAAGCTTATTTTTTGGAGTATTTCTGTGCAAAAATTTTTTTATTTGCTCAAATCTTCAATTTTCTGTGCCCAGTAAGCCCTTTAATAGCTCTTAAGTTACCATAGCATTGTAGGTGCTAGAGAAATCTTCAAATGCATTGGAAAGATTAGCAACGTGCAAAATTTGCAAGAGGGTATGGCGCTTCATACATTCCTCATACAACACACCTAGTCAGCATATTTCGGACAATATCGGCGACAACCTTCCCAAACAAGTGAAAATGTGTGAAATGCAGACTTTCATGTTCTCGATTTGATGTCACATTACCCGCTAGAGCCATTCCTCTTTAAACTTGGCCGTGGGACAAGATGGCGGCCGATTTTCCATATTTTGACTGGGCACAGAAAATTAAAGATTTGAGAAAATTAAAAAATTTTTGCACAGAAATACTCCAAAAAATAAGCTTATTTCATTAAGCGAAAAAAAATTTTGGGGTTTAGGTGCACTTTACATTTGTCATAACCCTGAAGTTGTTTTTACAAGATACATTCATAATCCTGCTCTGGCTTTTTTGTAACACATGTCTATGAGGTCTACCATCTATGGTATTTGTAACTTCTATTTCAGCTACACAAAGGAGAGATTTAACTGAACATGATCGTATGAGTAAGAAAGTGTGATTGGAAGTGATAGTGGATATGAGATGCATACAGAAATTTTAGAAGCCCAAAATCAAATACAAAAAAAATCCTCATGAAAGTAAAATAGAAGCCATCATGAGTAAGTTGACCTCCAATTCCCTCTTATTCTAGAAGGCTCCCCCTTTTTTTCTGAATGCCCATAGTTTGGGCCAATGTTTTAAACCCTCACAGACAAAATATGCTAAGTGTTACTTTAAGTAATAACAAAGTTGAAAATTTTCTGACCTTTGCCTCTATCATTTAGTAAGCCCTTTAATAGCTCTTGAGTTACCATAGCATTGCAGGTGCTAGAGAAATCTTCAAATGCATTGGAAAGAGTATATAACTCTATACTTCCATCAATCTTCATTACAACAAAACAGTCTTCCACCAAATTTTCTCTATTCTGGCAGTCACTACAAGAACTCCACTTAAATCTATAGTAAGAGTGAGGTATAAAATTGGTAAGAAATAATATTTTGCATTTCATGTTTATTGATTTTTAAAACATTAACACTCTGAAAGACTAAGTAAAGAAAGGTTGGGAAATAACATCAAATAACATAAAATAAATTTCCTGAGCTCAGTAGCTAATATTAGAGCACAGGCCTAGAGCATTCACAAGACACCAAGTTGGTCGCCTTCTGGCGCCAGATTTAAAATGCTCGCTGCCAAAACTCCTTTCACTTGCATTGGCGACCACTTGGTCGCAAATATTATTTTCCGACCCTGACTAATAAAAAATAATTATGACAACAAGCACTGTTGATCATTCCTGGAAATCAAAACATTTCGAAACAAGATCGCATCTGAACTAGATCACACCAAGCTAACTTAACAGACCAGAAGTAAAAAAAATCACAAAGAAAAAATAGAAATGTCCAACTATATCACATGACTGTTCTTCAAGTTTTATGTTACTTACTGTGTCACATCTGCGAGAGTAAAGTTTACATCATTCTTAACGTTCCACAGCCTCAACGTCGAGTCATCACCCAGAGCTGCCAGCACACGAAATTTCTTTGAGACCTGGACCTCCTTAAGTCCTCCAGGATCGAGACTCTGATTGAACTTTTTCAAAATAACAGGGAGACTCCTTCCGGTCGCCATCTTGAAACTAACAAAGTGACATGAGCCTGCGATAAGAATACCAGGGGTTTCTCACTCAGTTTTCAAGATGGCAGCGTAGGTATGTCATGTATGGAGAATTTTTATGTCCCAATGACGTACCCACCGATGACGGCGGGGTCGTCGGCTGGTTCTCAGGTTCGAGTCTCAGCAACCCACAGTAGGCCTTTTGTTGTACCCAAGCAGTTCTATTCTTAGGAATTTTCGGTCCTCAGGACCTGAATTTAGTTCAACTTTCAGGTCTCAGGGATTGAATATAGCGCTAATTTGGTAAAAATAAGGGACCCAAGCAACACCATTCCCGTTTTTAAAGACTGACTCGAAAGAAGATTCGTGTTATAAAAACACAATTTTTTTGTTTTAGAGCGCAATATAAGAAGTTTCCTTACACTCGTGACCCTCCCCGACCGGCGGTCACCTCAAAAACAAAAAACTGGCCGCCATCTCAGAAAAAACCAGATCGAGAAAGCTTGGGCGACAGCGAGCCGAAAAGACTCGGGGCTCAATATTAACGATATTAAAATCCCATGATGTCTTTCAAGTGAGGTTCAAGAAGAGTTTCCGGTGTAAAATACGGGGAGAGTGATATTATTTAACGGATATGACTCGAATTTAGTTGTGAAGCATTATTTAAATGTCCAGGGAAGGTTACGGAGAGTCTTTATCTTTGGAAGACGACGAAAAGGATTCCAAGGTAAATGGAAATCACCGTTGTTTAACAGCCTACGCAGGCTATGTACGACACTTTTCTACTGGTTCTCCGACTGCGCCTGACCGTGCACTTTGTCCTTTGTTGTCATTTAATCTTGTGACCAGGGAGAGTTGACTTGATATTTCTCTTACCATTGCTAATCATCCATTTTTACGTACTTTTGTATTATTTGCGTGATCAGGTTATAACAAAGGAAGATGTTCGGCTTTCAAGACTTATAAAGCCATCGCCACTACAGAAAAGGCTTGGTAAGAACAAGTAGTATCTCGCGGAATACTGACTGATTCTCACACAGGATTCTCATAGCAATGTTAATTTATCATCTATAGATTACCTCTGTGAATTTAGAGCTACCGCATGTTTCCTATTTACTTTTCAAACCCCTCTATTAAGCTTGTTTATTTCTTCCCCATTTTGTTTACGGTCAGTCCTACTCTCCTTTGTTGTTCAAGCTTTCTCTTTACCTGTGGGTTAGGTGATAGGATGAACTAATGATTTCACCATTAAAGTTGCACATACCCATTGAGAAATTCAAAGAGTGCCCCCTCTGACATGAAGTTGAGCTGTTAGTGGCTTCTCTCCTTCCTTTCACATAGATAGACTTGCCTACAATGTATATGTAAACCCTGTTTATTCTTTAACATTTTTTCATTTTTCTGTGTATCCCCTACAGAAGAACAGCTTCAAAAGTCGCGTAAGGCACTTAATGGTTCAAATGGGACACTCCTAAAAAATGGGTAATACAATTTTACCAGATAGTATTTTATTACTCTTTTTCCTGGACGAGTAAAAACAAGAGCTTAAGAAAATAAAATTGACACATTTAGTATGTAAAATGATAATCTTGCCCTAACACTGAATTGAAGTATGCATTTTGTTATCAAGGAAATCCTCAGTAAAAAATGGTTCTTTAAAGAATAATATGAACTCTGATGAAAGACCATTATTTCAAGCAGAATCTGACAGGTTAGACAACAATTTGAGTACTTCAAAAATATTTAAAGTAATTAGTTGTGACAGATATCATGTTTTAAGTTGCAGCCAACATTCTGTGATATAATTTTCACTTTGGTCCTCAAAGTGGTTACTGTGGAGGTTTGATCATAATCATTTCATTAACTGTTCTTCGGTTTGGTAGTGTATCATCATAGCCTACATATGCAATGCACCTTATTATAGGAAATTAACGCTGCATGAATTTAATGTGAATTGTTAAAATTCACATTCATTAATTTAAGTCCTGGCATTTTTGTTGAGCGTTAATTTCTGCGACGTTAATTTCTGCAACGTTAATTAAGTGTAGCGTTAATTTCCACGCTCTTAGTTTCCAGTATTTTAACCCCAATTTTGGAACCTATCCAGACATTCTTGACAGTTAAAAAACATTAACTACAAGCTTTCTTTCTTTCCATTTACCCTTTATTTTTCATCTTTCACAAAAGCTAAGGCGAAGGTTTACAATATTTCGCGTTCATCTTCATTGGTGTCACTCTCAGAAGTGATGTCAATATCTTCTCCTTTGATTTCGGCCAAGATAGGTTTTCAATCGTCAACATAGTCTTTCTTGACAGAGTATGAAACTTCCTCTGTTCTCTCCTTCAAAATCGCCAGACTTCTCGCATTGCTCTACAGGAAAGAAATAACCATTGGTATTTCAAGGCCTCCTTGAATTAGTGGCGATCTTTTCGGCTTCACTGAAATAACTTTTCCTATAAATTTGGCTCTTTGTTCCAAAGCATACCACATGTAATGGCTCAGTTCCTTTGGTACATGACCAACAACAACAGGCGCCAATGTTCCTCGCAACTCCACCAATCCTGACACTGCAAAGCAATCATAAATATTGTTGTGCTCTCTTTTAAATGTTATCTTCTGCTGTAGATAGGGCTTCCAATGCTTTGTTGTTGAATACATATGAAAACCAAGTAATCCAGTTGTAAATTCAAATGACTGTATTGCATCTGCCATCTTTCCTGCACTGAAAACTACTTGGTATTCCAAGCGTGACAGCAAGGTGTGAGGTCTCAATAAAGAAAGCATTCATTGTTAGCGTACCGCTGTCAACACAGTTCATGTTTCAATTCAATCTGCTTCATGTGCCCAATCAACCAATCAACAACAAGGTAGTACTGGTAATGTCTTTGTTACAATATTTCCAGAAAGCATCCATTTCTAATGAAAGCTCAGCTATGAATTTTTGGCTTCCATCAACAAATGCAACTGGACTTTCCAGTGAAGAGCAGTCTAATGTGACCTTGGAAATCAACAATGCTGCGAGTATCAACTGCAAGTGCAAGAGAGTCACCTACAAGGAAGAAGATAAATGCAAGATTGCCAAATATGCCAATCACTGCGGAACAACGAATGCCGTGAACAGATTTAAGAAAGAATTTCCCAAGTTAACAGAAAGTACTGTCCGTGGCTGGCTTACTAAGTACATGTCACAGTTAAAGAACACACCGCAAATTGCACCACAAGATGTGCAAATCGGAACGAAGCACAGAAGGCCGCTTTTGTTACCAGATGAGCTGGATTTCAAGCTTTGCTCATTTATTATAAACTTAAGAACTGCTGTTGGTACCATAAACAGACACGTTTTGTATGGTGTACTGATGGGTCTGATCAAGAGCGATCTGGCAAAATATGGCCAATACCTTGAATTTCACATTACTAATGGCTGGGTGCAATCTCTGTACACCTGAATGGGGTTCACATGCAGAATCGTGACTACTTCCTGACCAACAGTTACACCAAAATTATGGCTCAAAACACAATACCGGTTTCTTAATGAAGTTGCAGAAACCGTTTCAACACACAGCATTCCAGATCAGCTTATTATTAATGTAGATCAAACACCGTCAAAATTTGTCCCAACAGAGAATGTAACAATGGCAGAAACCAATTCAAAGCACGTGGCGAAGAAAGGAGGAAGTGACAAATGGATGGGGCATGACTCTCACTTTAGCAGAAACATGGGATGGATCTGTTTTACCATTCCAGTTAATCTATCCAGGTAAAACAGCTAGATCTTTGCCAGCCACAAACTTTCCAGAAGGGTTTTGTTTGTCCTACAACGAGAAACATTGGAGTACTGAAATGGAAACCTTGCAATTGATAAATGATGTTCTTCACCCCTACATTCAGCAAACCAAGGCAAAGCTCAGCCTTGACGAAAATGCCAGAACCGTTTTGATCTGGGATGCATTTAAAGCTCAGTCATCGAAGCTTGTTGAAGAGCTACTAAAAGAACTAAACATCAGTGTCATGGTGCCCAAAAACATGACACATCTTCTCCAACCACTTGATCTCTCAACAAATGGTGCTGTCAGAAACATGGAGAAATGTGCATTTAGTGAATATTTCACATCATGTATCACAGATGAAATGCTGCTTAACCCTGGGAAAGATGTTACAACAATCGAAATTGACTTGAAGTTATCAACCTTGAAGCCCCGCCACGGCAAGCTAATGAAAGAAGTCTACAAATGGCTTTTAACAGATAAAGGAAAGGGCATTATTTTATCGGGGTGGAGATCGGCTGGTATCATGGACTGCGTGAAAAACGCTAGAAATGGCCAGATTCCGTCAAGTAGCCCCTACCTTTAGAATTTTGTGTACTGTTGTGTCGAGCACATGGCTCAATTTTGTTCAGTTTTAAATTTCTTGGCATCCAGTGTTGAAATAAATTTGTTCCAGTTGTCACCACCAACTGTGCCTTAATTGCATTAATTTCCTCTATTGTGAAATTTTACCTCCTCTTTCACATTAATTTTCTTTATTCGAAACTCGTTTCCATTAAATTCGTGTTAATTTAAGTCGCGTTAATTTCCAACACCTTAATTTCATGGAGCATTAATTTCCTGTAATAAGGTACAAATCACCCCTAGCAACGGAACAAGAGTCTTATCAACCAGTTAATACAACCTTCCTCTGAAGTCCTCCTTTTTTGTTAACGGCATGAGCATAAGATAAAGACACCAAATTGCTAGCTGTGATGTAATAATAAGGCCAATGCATAGGAAATAACAGCAACCAGATCTCAACCCAGTTAATTTAGATGATGTAATTTTTTGTGTGTAGAAATTTTGTTCACCTAAATGTTCATTCCCAGACATAATTTATTGATTAATGATCTAGGGAATATCTGGACCACTGTTATATGGCGTTGCTACACGTACAATGTTCCTAAATAAGCATGTGTTTAGATTGAAGGAAGGTTAGGTCTTAAAGAATCACCCTTATTATGTATCTCTCGTAACTGGTTGTCTTTGACAAGTAGTACAGGTGGTATGCACTGCAGAATTTTTTCAGTATGTACATTTATTTCAAACTATTCAAATCAATCCTTTTTCTCTTGACAGTGATGAAGAAGTAACTGTGACTCATTATAGTAAGGCACCAAATGTATCTGTAACCCAAAACTCTAAGGTAGGATTTTTCTTCAAGTAGGCATTGCTCTAAAATAATTTAAAATCATTGCAATGAAATCACACTGTCGACCTACTATACAACCCATAATTCAATAATTGACACTCAACAGGCAGTTACAAAGTTACACATGCAAATCTTAAATCTAAATGTGCTTGGATTCCATCTTAAAATTCCCATGGGGGATATAGGAAGGGGGAGGATGGTCTGTTATAGAGCTGGTTGAACTTGAAATCTGGCTAGATCATAGGTGATGTATGAGATTTCAACAATGATCCATTGTGCTGATCACTTTTTATATAATAGTCCACCGTGGGAGAAGGAATAAAGAGAGGAGTTTTTCATACAGGACTTTTCCTGTCGATAAATCTTAGTTAAGTCAAGGGGTACAATATGTGTTTCTAGTGAAACTGTGGTGCTGTGTAGTTGGGAGTAACAAGGTAATTTTGGTTTTATCAAATGAGGTGATGATGTAAATTGGACACTGTAAAGAGTTTCAAAACTGATGTTTTGAGTGTTGGCCCTTTGTCAGAGCAAAAGAAAAAGGGTCAGTGCTGGAAATGTCAGCTTTGAAACTCTTTATGGTGGTCAGGATACAATATGTGGCTGGTCATTTAAAAGTTTTTTTTTCAGGAATGAGGAATAGCAGGAAGAATACTGTAGGAAGTTGAGTTTTGAATTGAATTTTTTGAAAAGATAGTCACAAGATAGAAAAAAGTTCTTTTGTGCATCAAAAATATCTGAAATGTGGATAATGCCAGTTTCATGCCCATTTGATGCCCATTTAGATAATACAGTATATTTATTTTTGTTAGCAATTACAAACCTCAATGTTTTAGTATATACTGAAACATTGCCACATCTTCTTGAATGGTTGATTATTACACATGACTGATGATTGCCTGTTTGCTTTAGAATCTTTCTGATTGTACCCAACAACTACTAAAGGATGGTTACAGGTTGGTTTCACCATTTTCAAACATTTTTTACAAATAGTAAATGAGTGAATGAGACTCTTTAAAACTCTTCTCTTAGAAATACATGCACAATTATGCCAAAGACTGATTTTAACTAATAAATAGTCAAAAACCAATTTTATCAACTTGTGCTGAACCTACTAAACTTAGATTTATTTCTATTTTACTGATAACCAGTTGTTGTCTGTTCATTACTTTGTGTATGCAGTGTTGATTCTTAAATGGGCTTTTGAATTTTTCATAGTGTAGAGATCTTTTCCTTAAAACTCGGTAAGCTAAAAAGACAGAAACAGTTCTTGTTATTGCACTGTCAGTGGTGATTTGGATGATAAAAAGAAGCCAGACACATTAGATAACTAAATGGAAGCTAGTTTGTAATTTTATAGTCAGCTCATTTGTCCTGATCTCCAGTGTCTGTGTTTACAACAGACAACCAAAGGCTCAGTTGTTAGGATATTGTAATCATATGGGCTGGGTTGTTCAAAGCTGGGTTCTTGTTATTGCACTGTCAGTGGTGATTTGGATGATAAAAAGAAGCCAGACACAAGATATAACTAAATGGAAGATAACCCTGATAACCCAGGGTTAGCATGAAAATTTCATTTCAGATCTGTAAGCTTTAAGAGAAAATTCTATTCCTTGTTCCTTTGTCTACAATTTGACGATTGAATCCTCCAAAAAGAATAGGGAAAATTATCCCATAAAGGTTCTTGAATAAAGAAATAAGGAAATCTGGAGGAAAATTTGACCCTGGGTTAGTGCTAATCGGCCTTCGAACAACTGGGCCCTGGGTGATACTGAGTGGTACTGAAAAGGAGTGTTGTCACCAGTAGTGACTAAAATTTTAAGAATCAGAATTATGGAAGTCATTGGCGAGTGACCCTTGGGCTAGACTTGTTTAACAGATTAATCCTCATCACAGTTGTTCCAACATTTCCTGCTTCTTCCCTTTTCAGTTTTGGTAACAGCAAAATTAGACCCTCTGAAATTTAATCTTGAAAAGGGAGCAGGGTTTTGTGATGAATGACGTGCAGTGTGAGGGATCTTTATGAAAGCCAGACTAACACTTCAGTAGAAGAGAGCCTCTGTTTTATTGTCATCCATTAAGTGCATTCTAACTGCAATGTACATCTAGCTGTATCATTCACACAGATTTTACACTACTACTGTTTCAGCGTTGAATAACCCACTGATATAAGTGAATATCTGTCATTGTCTCTTAGACTTGATGAAATATCAGATGAAGAGGACTTAGATCTTATACCACCACGGTCAGTTGATGACAGATGTCAGTGTTGTGGAGCAGTCACATGGCAGGGATGCATAATTTCTTGATTACTAATATCTTTCAGTGGACCAAATTGTTTGAAAACATGTAAAAAATTCAGATGTTAAATGAAAAGTTTGGAACAATGTTCTTGGAATTTACATGTAGTGAGTCACTGCTTATCTTCATGTAACTTCGTCCAAGAGATCTATACAAAACCATTCTTTCTTATAGATCCTTGTTTAATGCAAGTCTTTGTTTTTGTCATTCTGTCCTATCATACTTATCAATAAAATGCAAAACCCCAAGTTAACACTGACGTGGAACAGCTCATCTCAATGCGAATGGTCAACACTAATTGTCCTGTTCTCCTTTTCAGAACTTGTCTAGACATTCATTTTCCCAAGTGATTTGCGGGGGTTTCATTAAGGGTGGGGCACTGGGCAAATTGACTGGTTGTGAGGACGGTTTTGCCCACCTGGTTTGACAATCTAGAGGAAAGTTTATCATGTAAAGAAGTTTACTTCAAAGAGTTTTGCCTGCCTGTAAAAACCAGTTGCCCTCCTGCTGAAACATTAATGAAATCCCTGGATTTGTCAAAATTGAATTGTCTCAATCTGAATTTGGAAATGAAAGTTAAATAGTGTTAGTAAGATATCAAGTAATAATCTATAACACTATTATGGGACACTTGGAACTGTGATACAGTTTTGTTTCCCCATATTTTTTTTACACCATTCAGTGTTAATTAAGGATCATACAGTAATAGTTTTCTTGTATTTTACTGCCCCTGTTTACTTGCATTTGCTGTCAAGGATATGAAGAATTTTATTTGTAAGGAAATAATCATACTTTAAACTGGATAAACACCTATTTATTGGTATGTGGAATAAGGAGTTTTAAATTAATGGAATTCATTATCCTTGGTGCAAAGCAAGAATAATTAATAGGCATGGTTTAATCATGTACCTTCATAACATTTTACTCATCAATTAACTCATCAATTACTTACTACTTCCCAGGAGCATATATTTAAGTTATTTAATTAAAAGATTCAGATCATAAAAAATATGAAAAGAGAACAACCATCCAGCTTTAAATGCATTTTATTACTGACAATGACAAATAAGAAATCCTAGTTAGAGTTCTAGTTTAGGAAACATTTTTTCAAATAAAGGTAACATTCCACACGTGAGCTTGTCTGTTGTTTTTTTGAAGAAGTAAAAAAATAATTTACTTTCCCCTTACCATAATAAAGCAATAAGAGAGAACAAAAAAATGAACAAGAATGCACTTAGTGTCATCAACTGGCAACTTTAGCTTTAGACTTAAGGTTACTGTGCACCTTCAAGGGTGTCTCAAAGTGCAAGTGATGTAGCGCGTCTGGTTTAAACTGTAGATATCTAAAACCCTATATCAAATTAAAGCTTATAGGACTGGCTATTGGACTATACTGTACCAAAAATTTTGAAAAAAAATTAATTGTCGAATTTTTCATGACTTCTAAATGGGAGCACCCAAATCACCTTTTGAATGTTACATGTTAAAGTGAATTTTGTTTTTCACTTATTTAATGTGTTCCTCCGTTTCGGGGGCTAAAGCGCCAAAAAAACGTGTCCGCAATTTGCCATATTCAATTTCAGTGAAAAGTTACAGAACATTTTTGAAATAGGATTTAAAAAATGTGGAGTGATCGCTCAAAAATCGCTCTTGAAAAAAAAGTATTTAGAAATAAAAAATTCGGACACATATTTGTTGTTTACATGTAAAACTAGCTACTGTCAAAAATAATTTGAGAGCAATCGAACAAATTCCCTTTGACTTGTAGCTCTTAAAAGGTGATTCGGGTGCTTGCATTTAGAAGTCATGAAAAATTCGACGATTCATTTTTTTTAAAAATTTTTGTTATAGTCTGATTGCCAGTCATAAGCTTTAATTTGATATAGGGGTTCAGATATCTACAGTTTAACCAGATGCGCTACATTGCTTGCACGCAAGACACTCCTGAAGGTGCACGGTAACCTTAGGTGTGAGTTCAGCTATTACTGTGTGCAGACTTGCAACTTACTTTGTGAGGTGTCATCAGCTGTGTTCCCATTTTATAAATCATTATTTAAAACTGAGGCTTGAACAAGAACAAATAGAGTGATTATGGTCTGTAACAAGCAAAACAATTTCATCACCCTTGGTAAGTCAATTGTGGAAATCTGATTTATTTGATCATTGGGTTGTCATAACACCTTGTTTGTCTTCCATCTTCTCTTCCTAACTACCTCAAATGAATCCAAACTAGGGATGATTATGCTCTGTGAATAGGTTTTTTTTTTTTCAATGTCCAGAATGCAAAACTCATGAAGAATATTAAGCTATTAGGGAGGCTCACTGACCTTTCTTTAAAGCCACATTCTGTGGAGCACTCCAAAGAATGAAGGGGATACATCAGTGGAAGTAACAAGGTAATTCTGATTTTATCGACCAATTTGATTAAGTAACCAACAAGAGAGTTCAAAGCTGATGTTTTGAGCATTAGCCTTGTTAGCCCCTTCTTCTGACAAAGGGCTACCATTGAAAATGACACCTTAAAATCTCTTCAGGGTGGCCAATTTACATTATCAACTCAGTTAATAAAACCCAAATCACCTTGAATGTTTTCTCCAAAGCTAGTTGAGCATACTCTGAATACCAGGTCAACGACTCTCACAACTGATCAGTAAAGGAGTATAGGTTGAGTTGCTGTTCTGAAACTAGGGGAATTCTACAGCATTTAATATATTGGACTTTTCAGCTACAGCTCTATACACCATCCACAGTGCTAATCAGAGGGGTACACTTGGAATTATGCCTGAGTCACTCTCTGCAAGATGCCATCTAAACACCAAAAATGCTTTTAGATTTTTAACCAATTAACTAATAATGTCAAAATAAGTTTTATTTTCTCATTACATTAACTCAAACTGCAGCTGGATTAGTTTGCTCTAAAAATGAAAACAGTCCACCGTCTAGAGTATAAATACTACAATAACAAACTGTTTCTTGAGCTCAATGCAAGTTGTTATTGGAAGAGATGCAGAGTACAACTTTGGTTTCCTCGCCCCCTCACTAATCTTCCACATTTTAAAAAGAAATGTAATCTTGCTCGAATGTCACCTATTATGACCTCTTCACATCACTGTGGTTGTTCAAGAAAGATTAACTCATTTCAAAATCCATGGCAGCATCTTCTGGTAATCAGAATTTAGCTTCCAACAAAAACTGTACCATAAGCAGGGTTCCAAAGTATGACAAAACGCGAACACAGTCCACAATTTTTCACACCATCGAGTTTTTCCGTAACAATCTTAACTGATACTTTGACCTTTTATCGCCTAAAAATCAATGAGTGGAACATGTAGTAAATGTCCAATATTTTTATGTTCAGACCAAACTTCATCCAGTGAAATTTATAAGTAATTTTCACTATTTTCCTTTAGGTAGTTTTTGCGGCGCTTCCTTCCTTTTCTGTTCTCCATGCTGAATGTTATCCACAACATTTCTTTCTACGTGACCTCGGCCATGTTCTATGGGATTCTTGTTTTGTCCTGCCTCCTTCTTCGTTTTCCCTTTACGTGAGTGACCAGTTGAATGAAGGCTATCGTCGTAGTTGTACTCCTCAAAATCATCGTTATGTTCCATAGTTATCAAAAAGTTTGTATAAAGAAAGGATTGACGATGGCAGTTTCTTCGATAAAGATAAAATGATACTTCGGAAATTAACCTTAGAGATACGTAAGTGGGTCCGAAGGTGATGACTAGTGATGACTTATCTGCTCGTTTCGCTTGCTTGGAACTATGGGAAAATTTGTTATGCAAGCATTGACGCATTCATTAGCATATTTTAACCCAAAGTGAGTTTAAACATTGAGCTTTCTCGGTGAAATACATCACTACGTAATAAAGTGATTTTTTTCACCTTCATTGCGTTATTTATGGTGTCATTGGTTCAGAGTGGTTTCCGTTATGGCTTGCTTTCGCGCGAGTAAGGTCTTGGCCATTTTGTATTCTCTGGTGTGCATAAACGAACTGTTTTGCAGCAACGAAGTAAAAGCTGTGTCCGAAGGTTCCGCCAGATATGAGGGAACTATACACATTAAGATGCCAGGCACTCGTCCACTGAAGGTAACGTTCTTGTGAGTGATAAGAAGTGTCCCTGTACTGATTTCATTTTTCGTTTAAAGAGCTGTAATTTGCGTTTGAGTTAACACAACTCGATCGTAATTTGTTGTTATGCATCATTGGTACCGTCGTTACAGAGAGGATGTCGATAGCCTCATAATCGCTCAGACGGTTTTTTTTTTTGCCAAATGATATCACAACTTCCCTGTTATTTGGCAAGAATCAAAACTTAAAATGGTTAAATAACGGCGAAAAAGTTCGGAACCGAAGGGTCACCATACTTTCACCCTATACTTAATCTAGTAACTAGTCATACATTTAGTTGGTAATTTTTTTATATTTCGTTGTCGATTAACAAGGTCTGAATTGTCAAGTCAACTTCAGTAAGCTCGAAAATGTAAGGGGGAAATTAGGAAGGTTTTAGTTCTTAGGATTGAGAAGTAGAGACTGGGAAAAGGAAAAAAATGTTTCTGTGTTTAGAATGTGGAGAAAATGAGCTGCTACTGAAACTGCAAGAACTTAGCAGGAGGCTCATGACTTTGAGTTATCAAAATGAGAACTGTTAGAAACAGACACAGTTGAAGATGTGAGAATGCAGGGTTTAGGGAAGGGACTGCAGTTCTCTCATCCACACAGAGTTTGTATGGTCCTGGTAAACCTGGAAAGTCCTGAAATTTTATTTTGACATAATTTATCCTAGGACTGGAAAGTTGTGGAAAAAGGCTGCAGGTCCTGAAAAATTCTGGAAATTTGATTAACTCAAGCAATAGAGTTTTCAGAATTTACATTATAAGAAATGCATGTAGACTGTAAGGAGAATTGATTTTGAAATCTTGAGAAGGGAAGGGTTTAAGGTGAAATTTGGATCCCTGGAAAAATCAATGAGTCCAGGGAAAGTCCTGGAAAAGTCCTTGAAATTTGTTCTGAAAAAGGGTACAAACCCTGTTCACAAAGCTGCCATAAGTTTAATTGTAAATGAGTTGATGTTAATCTGTAGTTAGTAAGGTTGTCTCTTGTTGTCTCTTGTTTACTGTGCTATCACCAGAGATGATGCCTTAGAAACACTTAGAGTTGAAGAGGGGTTCCTTTATCAATATTTATGGAGCCTTGGAATATCTGTGTCTTATCTCAGTCTTATTGTTTTCAAACAGCATATTCTAGTTAACATGCCTTTGTGGCATTTTCCTGTCTGATTTAACCTCTTTATGAGTTTTGCTAACCAATATTGTGCGGTAAACTCACCTCTTGGGCTACCACCCTTTGTATGGTAAAAAGTGGTAGCTGAAGCAAAAAAACTGATTGGGTCCACTATTTATTATGATTTCAAGTCTCGTCCGGTATTTGGAACAAAGTTCCTCGAAGAACAAACATCTGCTAAATCAGTCAATGTACATTGTACCACTGTAACAATAGAAAATCAACTGGTTCATTCTTGAATAAATAATTTGAATGAGGTCTTTCACAGTATTGACCTCACGCCTCTGGAATACCTTACCACTGGACATAAGAATGAAACCTACTATCAAATGTTTTAAGAAGGCCATGTTAGATTTTTTTAAGAATAGTTATAAACGATTAGAACATTTTATCTTATAGTTTTTATAAACTTTGTAATTTTAGATTTTTAGCTCTTGATGTTTTTCCATAATTAATTAGTTTTTATCCTTTTAATAATTATTTGTAATATATTTTAAGAGGGCCACTGGTTTGTCAGTTTTATACTGTTATGTGTTTTACCCTCTTTAAATAAAGTTGATTATTATTATTATTATTATTATTATTATATCAACAAAGTTGAAATGGTAAATTGGCCACCGTTACGATTATAAAAGCTGACATTTCGAGCGTTAGCCCTTCATCGGAGCGATATATTGAAATTATATGTTGATATATTCAAATTATTTCGTTACCCCCACCAACACAGCCCCAAACAGTTTCTTTAGAAATTATCAGCCTTCATTCTTGAATAAAGGCTGATAATTTCTAAAGAAACAGTTTGGGGCTGCGTCAGTGTGGGTAACGAAATAATTTGAATATATCAACAAAGTTGAAATGGTAAATTGGCCACCGTTACGATTATAAAAGCTGACGTTTCGAGCTCCAACAAAGGGCTAACGCTTGAAACGTCAACTTTTATAATCGTAACGGTGGCCAATTTACCATTTCAACTTCATTGATATATTCAAATTGTTCATTCTTGGTTTTTGACATCTACAACAATGACGTTGAAATGTGTTTCATGATAGATCATATGACCTTGAAAACCCTCATTTACTCTATCATAGGAAAGGAAACTTTAGTCTCCGTTTCCATAATAAGACATCTCTGACATCTGAGGAACCCTTCTACCATTACCAATATAGTAAACTTATCTCTTACAGAAAGATGCTTATCTTTGTACAGCTTTACAGCTGCCACCTACGAAGCAGTATATAGGTAAGTAATATACCCAAGATATATATTGTGCAGATTAAAAAATAATTTATCCACAAGCATCACACTGGGTTAAACTTACAGGGTTAAATGTAAATCTCCGTTACTATACATGTGTGATTGAAGTTAAAACATTCATTCTGCCATGTTCCATGAACATTATTATTGAGAAAAACTGTCTGCAAAGGTTGACATATTAAGAGTGTGGTTTCTTGAGATGTTAAAACAACAATCATGCTTTTTTGTCACTTCTTTTAGTTCGATTAGAACCAAATGCTACTCAGCAGACAGCACATCACATGTTGCTATATGGTTGTAGTTCACCAGGAGCCCAACTTTCCAGTTGGTGAGTTTGATTAATGTCAGTAACTGATCAAGTGATTGCATGTACTACAAGTTGGTCCAGGATTGCATCATATTTTTCCACAGTCTGGCTAGATCATAGACTGGTGGACTTACTCACAAAATGGTCCCTAAAGTGTGTGAAAGAAAATACAGTCTTAATGATATTAAAATCAAGTTACCGGTAGTTATTGTTTCCAACAATATTTTTAAAGGATCTCTGGCAGGGTATTTGATTTATTTAAGGTGTCATTCTCAAACGTTGTAGCAACTAATCACATTGCATCAGGGCTCAACACTAACTTTTCAACTTACGTAGCCAAGTGGCTTGTGATATCTTAGGTGTTTTTAGATGTTACGACAATTTCAGTCTGTTTACTAGCCAAACTGGTTAGTGGAAATTGAAAACCACTAGCCAAAACTGAATTTCTACTAGCCTGTGGCCAGTAGGCTACCGTTAGTGTCGAGCCCTGTTGCATACATATATACTACATAGTCAGGTATTTCTAACTTAAGCACTATCAGAAAGTAACAGGTTAAAGTAGACTGTACCTCCAACCTAATGTGCACTTACCCTGTCCTAGCCTGTGAATATTTTAATAAACTCTTGGATCCACTTGGAGGAAGTAATTTTTTAAGTGGTTAGAGAAATCCGTTAACAGTTTGGGAAGGATCTACCTTATATAATTACTAAATAATACTAAAACTATTAATACCGTTGGCAAATGTGTGGTACATGTGTAGCTGAACACTAAAAATGCTCTTTGACGTGCAATCAGTGATTGAGACATCTTATCCAACACTAGTTGGAAAGTTCAAATGTTTTGAATAGTATTTGTACATTTCATGGTAGGTATTGTCAAAGAGGACCCTGTAATGGTGAACAGAACATTATTTATGCTTGGGCAAAGGATGCACCTTCTAGAAACTTACCCAAAGGTTAGAAGTAAATTGTACACAGATGATAGCAAGTAAATTAACAGAATGTGGTGGGAACCTTTTGAGGTTTTCTAAGTGAATCAAATAGACCCATGAAGCATTACTCTTTATTTACTTTTGCTTTATTATAGAATCAGGTTGAAGATTTAGCTCCACTAGGTAGTGAGTTGTGGTGAATGAGTTTGTACCAGAACTTAGTGAGCTTTTGGTTTTTAAATTTGAAACTGAACCTGCAGCTTAACTTAAAATTGTATTGAAATTGGTATTTCATGGAGACACCAACCATTTTGAAAATCAATATTAATTTTAGTGATCTGCATTAAAAGAGCTGCAAAGGAAGATAGAGACTTAAACAGTAACTAATGAAATATATAACATATCAATAAGTGCTGCACTAACAAATAATATTGCTGAGAAATAAATGTAATTAATGTATTGATTAAATTTTTTTTGCTCATATTTAATTACAGATGTTGGAATTGGTATAGGGGGAGATTCAGGAATCAGATATCTTGTGTTACAAGTGCACTATGCATCTGTAATTCCTTTTGAAGGTAACGTAACCACAAATACATCCTCCATTCCACACTCCACGTAATTATGAAGAATACAACCATGTGGCATTTATTTCAGTAACTTAGGTGAGGCTGTATGCACAGCAATTTTAACTAATGTGGGAATTATCTAACGAAAATGTTATGAACCCCATTCTGTCAATTTATTATTGTAAAATGTACTTTTGGCATTAAGTTTTTTAACAGTGGAATACCAAAGTATCAACTGAATGTAAAATGGCATGAACAGTACACATAATAATGAACAAATGTGATGCATGTTCATTTCACCAAGCCTTGTCTAGGAGGACAAATGGCTTAAATAGATGTCGTGTAAACTCCATGTTACATGTGTTTGTATCAACCCACTGAAAAGAATTAGACATACTAGACTGTTTTTCTCATACTTTGGGATGGTTGTATTACTGAAAATAATAATATGAAAGGTACTAATGATTAAAAATGTTAGGTTTAAAGAAGTTGAATAGAGGTTTTCAGAAAAAAATGTTTTACCACTTAGAGGGAGCCAAAGACTTCTCTGGATTTACTCTTCGCACCAGCCAACATCAGTGAGTACAAGTTCATTTGTGATAGATATTTGTAAATGTTCTGCTTCTAGTTACGAATATGGTTCTGTCTGATCTACAGTAAGATCATTCTAAGTCAAATTATTGCACAGGTGGGATATATTGTTTTACAGCACATATGTATAGCCAAATCACTTTGCTACTAAAGAACTTTCTCCTTTCAATGGAAGTGTGAAAATAACATATCCAACTGATGAAGTCAGTTTAACATGTATATATATCAATGAAATTTTATGCAAGAATTTTTATCATTCCCCACTTTAATGAAGTTGTAATCAAATACTTCAACTTTTTTAGTTTATTTGTCTTAAATAAGCTTAAATGCAGTGAAAAATGTTGAATTTATCTTAAGCTTTGCTGCACCATATCATGCACACACCTCCCAGGTGGGATCATGACGTCCCATAGTGACTTGAGTATTGTCACTAGGGATTTGGATTGGAAAAAAATTACCAAGTTGGCAATTTAGAGTGACTAGTTTGCGAAGAAACATAGTGAAATAGTTATACATGGCACTAAATGGTAAACATCACATGTCTTTTACTCTAACTGGTCAAATTGCTTGTAATGAATTGAAAAGTAGCAAAAGGCTGAAAGCTCCACCTTTTGGAATAGGCAGCAACAAGAACATGATTATTTATTCAGAAAGATATCATTGTACAATACATTTGGTATAAAAGCAATATTTAACAATTATTCCACAAGCGCTTGTTGGATATGAGATGGTAGATAGCCAATGGGGTGCATAGCACCGAGTTGGCTATAATCATCTCAAATCCAACAAGCTCGTGTGGAATAATTGTTTTATTAAAAATGTTAAATTAAATTATTAAATTTTATTAAATTTTTTAGCTTCCTTTTAATTTTAAGCTGACATGTAGATTATGGTATATTGGCTCATATACCATAATGGCTAAGCCAATAAAAAGTCTTGAATTGCATTATCCAATGATCCAGTTTTTAATAATGTCAGTTATACTCACTATTAAATAGATGTGAAAATAAAAGCTGATAATAACTGAACAGGATTCAACAGATCCATTGCCATTCTTCAAGATTTGTATTTGCATTAATTATGCAATTGCTGTAATCTCTCTTCATTTGAAACATCCATTCTGTAGCTAAATGTATGATTTTATTTTATATCCTTGATATATGTTGTCTTATTTGTTAAATAAGGAGATATCAGAAAGATAAACAACCATACATGTGAGTGTCAGTGTTTAGCATTTCACAGTATCAATATATATATTATCTTATTAGAGGTTTCAACAAAACATTTAATAAGATATTTATTATCCAACACACCAAATTTTTATTTCAATGCAAGTGAATTTCCTGGATATTTATTCATGCAGAGTGTGCTAAGAGGAACAGAACTGGTGCATTGTCCTGTTGCTGTTTCTATTCTCCTCAGGAAATGATGAATTTTCATTGTCGTCTAACTGCTTTTCTTTGGTCAATTTATCTAATAAACTTGGATCAATATTTGCCAGCCATTCTGACTCTTTGTCGTCAGGAAAATGATTTAAATTATCTGCCATTTTTTTTGTGTGACTTCAATCCAATTTGTCACTTGCACTATGCAAGAAAACTTGTCTAACTGGTTCTCTGGAGCACAAATACCACATGATATTTGTACTCATCTTGGGCATTGTTTGAGCTCTATGGAGTGTAGTGGGATACTAAATATGCATTATTAACCAAGTTTGTTCAGTCAAGATGGCTGGATATTAGCCTAGTATTTTTTTTTTTTTTTTGGCATTTTGATGGACCAAGAGGCAGTTAAGGTCCTTAAAAATGCAAAAAAAGAATGAGGCTAATATCTACCCATCTTGACTGAACAAGCTTGGCTAATAAAGGATTTATTATATCGCAAAAAGATTTTGCTTTATTAAGAATTAACATGACTTGTTTACTTTGAGAGCTAGGAAAGAAAGCCAACTGTGTTTGTAGTGTAACAAACTGGCAAGAGTCGTTTCTATTTTCTTTGTTTTGATTATCTTCTGCCTCTTGTTGCATTTGCATCACCGACACTTTGTCCAAGAATTATGACTGTAGCTCTAATTCAATTTTTTTGTCACACATGGGATGAATGCGGGTAATCCCGAGTGGACAAGATAGGCTCATCTTGCCCGCTCGGTAGCCAATCAGAACACAGGATTTGCTTCATCTTGCCCACCAGCACTGTGACTGGTGTAATAATGATATATTTAACACTTACATATTATATGTCTTTGTATCACCTGCTGTTGTAGACTTCCATATGGAGCAGCAATATATCTGCTTTGGGCAGGCAGGGGCTCCATTCCTCCAGAAACATCAGGTTGGTTTAAGTGGTTCTTAATTTGTTGACAACTACATGTACAGGTACACCAGCAGTTACACCTGTACCTGCCATCCCAAATGGTTTTATTGCATCAGAGACAATTTCTCCCCTTCTTTCCCCTATCAAGTGAAATAATAATAAGCAATTATATAGTTTATTACTTTCACGTGTTTTTTTTTTTTTATAAATAGACTGTTTAATTTGACCAATCACCTAACCTCCCACTCAACTTTGCAATTGAATTTTAGTGTTACCAAAATTATCTTAAGGGAAAGCAAGGTGGGGATGGGGAGGTCTAAACAATAATTTTGGTGACAGTTGTAGGTCTCAAACCAATACAAGAGTACTGAATGAGCTACAAAGTGTCTGGATAGGTTGTGATATACAATCTATCTTCTATCCCACCTTCATGTTTAGCTGCTCTGCTCATCCCCTCAAAAGTGCACTTTGTTTATAGTCCAACAAATTTAGAAGCTATAATTTTTACTTTTGTTTGTTTGACACATTGATATGTCAGTGTATAAATATTTGTTGCCTAGCACCATTATTGTTGACCTAATATTGTTTACCTTTGCTTGTCAGGCATGCATGTTGATGTTGGTTGTACATACAATGAACCTGAGCCAATGTTTGCTTTTGCATTTCGCACTCATGCCCACAAACTTGGTAGGTGAATGTTTTAAAAGCTCTTGGAGAGGCACAACATCCCAGTATTGCCCCTAGGAGCTGACAGTAGATTTTTTTGAAAGATTATTGCACAATAAGCCTGTTGTGATTTATTTTTGTAGAGAGAAGAAATAAAAACTAAAAATTATGTTTGCTACCACTTGATGGTGAATTGCATCCACTGATCTGTAATCTCTTTACTATACACTGTAGGTGCAACCACTAGATTCACTTGACTCTTAGAAGGAATACATTTACTGTGTGTAAGAGCTAGCCTAAAGTAGCTTGAGCATTTTCTAGGCACGGCTAATAACCTGAAACTTTGATTACAAAGATGCAACCTTCATAAGAGTTTCATTTCATCTTAGCACTCATGAAAGGTTCTTATTCACTTTTCATCTGTTTTAGCAAAAGTTATAACTGGTTACAGGGTTTGCAATGGTGTGTGGACTTTGCTGGGCAAGGGAAATCCTCAGGCTCCCCAGGTGAATAGTGTTGTTTGTTTGTTGTTGGTTATGTCCCATCATATTTCTTTTGGTGAACACTTGCATGGCCTCTGCACATCTCTACTCTTAGTTCCATCAAAGGAAGTTTTCACAAGTCAGCACATATTACAAAAGTCATGCTATTAGTTCTTTCCCAATTTGCACAACTGATAAATGAAATTTCCAACTTTCCTATCTGACATACCTTAGGTATACTAATAAAAACTAATCTTGTATTTCTTTTTGCGTGTTTGGAACTAGTATTGTAGCAGCAAGGGAACGTTTCTAGTTTAAAACTTGACGTTTTGTGACTGTTGAAATGAAAGCTCATTTTCTGAGTTGAGGCGGGAAGTGGAGGGGGGAATGCTATTATTTCTACGTGTTTTTGTCCTCGGCATGGCATTTTCTGTTTCAAGCAAATACCAAATTTAGTTGTTCTCAAAACACCATTGGGAACAGATCTTTCCACCGAACCCAAATCCTACTTAGCTCAAAGTTACCACTAATCAACTTTTCAAATTTCACTGCTATTCAGAAGGATTTCCAAAAGCAGTAATGGCTAACCATACATGTAGCCAGCAATAGCCATTGCTGGAATTCTGACTATACTTCATTTTTAGGTGCTATTTAAGACTACCTACCTGTACGTTATAGTAAATTATTATACATTCTCTAACGTCATACCTACAGGCGATAGATTTTATATAATGTAGAAATGACTTCATACCTACGGACAACAGTTTTATGCGCTCTTGTCTTTACCACTGTAGTTCACAAATATGCATAATAAAATAATTATCGGATTCGGTTTTCGCATGATAGCGAGAATTATTACGGCCTCGGTTTGTGTTACCCGCCTCAGCCTTCGGCTTCGGCAGATAACACAAACTTTGGCCTTGATAATTATCGCTATTATACTCAACCTTATCCAATAATTGTTAATTATATTCAACGTTTTATTCGTCGCCAATCTCTAAGGGTCGGCTATTAACTTGAGCTCAAACCACAGTTTACACAATCAGTGGGCCTTAGGCTTTCACTATAAGAGGGTTGATTTGATGAAAACAATTTCCTTCCACTGGTAGCTTTCGGCATCTTTACACTGTTCGCAAAAATAAATGTTTAGATTTAAGGTCCAACTGAATCGAGGGTTGTTTAGGACGTGGTTTTGTTGAACAGCCGAACTTTGTTTAAACCACTGGCCCTAAAATTTTGACTATTGATTGCCTTTTAGGCTTTTTATCCAATGGAATCAACAATTGAGATCAAAGAAGGAGATATGTTGGTGAGTGATGCTTTGTTAAAGTCTGTGAATTGTTACGTCATGAGTGGATGATAATTCCTTGTATTCTACGTTATGATTTTCAGGTGGCTCGTTGCACGTATGATTCAAAAGGACATGACATACACAGAGTCATACATATGGGGTAAGCCATGTGTTTGTACGTATTATGTAGATCATCAACTTTGAGTTTAGTAACGTCACAGGGTCTTTAGATATAAGGAAAAGTTCAATAACCTGCGATTAAAGTTTTTCTTGAAGTTTTGGTACCAACTAGTGTGCAATAGTGTATTAGAACCCCTGATCTGATCGGTAAATATTACATTTAAGAGAAACTTGTCATTAGACGGTTTCAAGCTTCTCTCAGTGGGTCTACTGTGTAATACAAAATTATATTATGTTGAATGTATGGCCATAAGTTATGACAGTGAAAGGCTGTTGAAGAGAAGAATTTAACATCTTTTCTGGTGTTATGTTTCAGGCCATCTGGCGATGATGAGATGTGCAACTTTTATATTATGTATTACAGCGATGCAGGCCGCTTGGAGTATTCTGGTGGAGACTGTGGGCAGCAAAACCATCCAAATGTTTTCAAGAATTTTCCTCCCGACTCTGACACACTGTTAACAGATTCACCAGATTTGAAGGATCGAGAAAGTAGTGTCCCCATAATAAGCACTCCTGTAGTGTACAACAAAACAAGTCCAGACCAGGAAACCAGAAAAGAAACAGCTATGGTGCCTGTTTCTTTCAAGATATCGACTGATTCACCAACTCGTGGCACAAGTCAAGAATTGGATATTTCTGACTTAGGGTCTGCTAAGGAGGAATTGCCATCAGCCAAAGCAGAAACACAAGTCGGCACTGAACCTTCTTCTCAGGAACATCCCGCTTTAAAGGAAAATCAGCCTATTATTCCTGTCGCAACATCCACACCTGTTATTCCTGTACCTCAATCCACAGATGAAAAGGAACTTCGGGTTGTGTCCGACTGGCCAAGCTTAACTGCAGTGGAAACCAGTAAACTGGGACAAGTAACAGGAGTTTCGCTGGATTCCATGGGGCAGGTTATTGTGTTTCATCGCGGCAGCAGAACTTGGGATGATCAGTAAGTCATCAAACAAATTCCAATTTATCGAGAATCAGCTAACTGGACATTTCCATAGAGTTATACAAAGTAGTTTTTATCCATGGAATATGAAAGATTGTTGACTATTGTGTTGGACAGGCTTTCGGACTCGCGTTGTGATGCTCAGCTTCTGAGCTACAGAGAACTCATTTAGGTTCATATGTGACGATCCTCTTTACTTGGGCGGACTGCTAAGATCAGCAACGTCGCAAGCATCGTGTGACGACGTAGAATACAAAAGCTAACAAACTTTTGGCTCGGTAGTGGTTAAAAAGAAAGATGTCTTCCTTTATACCACGAGCATGAGACATTCCTAATGGAGAACTCACAATTTTTTTTTGTTCCTTCTTTGTGCCGATCCTAGCACCTCACAGGACCCTTGTTATTTATAAAACTTGAAATGGTTTAGCTCACCATCGAGTTTCCTGTATCTCAATGGTAGAGCATTAGAGCGTGAATCCGAAGGTCTGGGGTTTGATTCCGCTTGGAGTCTCTCTTTGTCTCATTAATCATAGTTTGCCTCATTAATCGTAGTTTTAAATCGTAGGGTTTTTTTTTGTTTTAAAACATATGTAAGTTACCTTTAAAAAGAATGCGTAGAGGCGCTTAAAATAAGCAAGGGTACACGCGAGTAAAATTCGTGCATTTGTTTCTTCATCGTTTTGGTGATTTATTCATTTAAGATGTTATTTCTTGGCTCTCGTTTCACAGTACATTTGACTCTTCTAATGTATTTCAAAATGCTGACGTTGTGGGAACCATAAAAGAACACACCGTGTGGATCATAGACTCTTCGACTGGAAAAATAAAGGGATTTTGGGGCAAAGACATGTAAGTAAACAAACTTCGAAAACTTTCAAACCATAGTGAGAACATTTTAGTTTTAGTATAGTTATGACCTGGGACTCCCTTTGTCAGGTGCGATTTGTAAAACCTGGGTGTTTAAGTATGATAGGATGTGAAACAATTGCATGTTAGGAAGGTTTTCTTCATATATTTTGAACTGCGGTATTAAATACGTATGATGCACGATCCTTCGCAGCAGATAGCGCTATTTATGCAATAGCGAAAATCAGACCTGAAAAAAATCAGGCCTGTACGGGATTCGAACCACTGACCTCTGCGATACTAGTGCAGCGCTCTACCAATTGAGCTAACAAGCCAACTGGGAGCAGGCCGTTAAGTTGATTCGTAATAAAATATATGAACTTCATATATTCATTGTACCTGATTTATCATCACGGGTTTATTACGAATCAACTCAACGGCCTGCTCCCAGTTGGCTTGTTAGCTCAATTGGTAGAGCGCTGCACTAGTATCGTAGAGGTCAGTGGTTCGAATCCCGTACAGGCCTGATTTTTTTCAGGTCTGATTTTCGCTATTGCATAAATAGCGCTATCTACTGCGAAGGATCGTGCATCATACGAAGGTTTTCTTGTTCACACTGAGGAGTCTTTTTAGCTCTGCGTCGTAATGATGAAGGTGACTCTGATAACTCTCTTAAACATACTAGACTGCAATGTATGAAAGCGTTCCTCACAGTAATAAATCCTACTTATCTAGTGGGTGGAAATAAAGCCTGAAGACAATTCAGGCCAGTACGGGATTTGAACCCCTGACCTCTGCGATACCGGTGCAGCGCTCTACTAATTGAGCTAACGAGCCAACTGGGAGCTGGACATTATGTTGGTTCGTATTAAACCCGTCGAAGTGATGTATATCAATGAATTTTGAATGTATGAAGTTGGCTTGGTTTTTCTTACCTCCTGCAGGTTTTTCTTACCTCATGGCTTGACAGTTGACCATGAAGATAATCTGTGGCTGACCGATGTTGGAAGTCATCAGGTTGGTGAAGTTTTGTTTTACGTACTGCAGTGTCCTAACTCGACAACAGCAGTAAGTTTGAAGAAAGTTAAGCCATAGAAAATCGAATTCATAATAATACTTCTTTTTTATATAGGTTTTCAAGTTTTCGCCTCTTGGAAGTAGTACTCAGCGTTTGATGTCGTTGGGAGACAAATTGGTACCAGGCTCTGATAAATCCAGATTCTGCCAACCCACCTCTGTGGCTGTGGACAGAAATGGAGAGTTCTTTGTTGCAGATGGGTACGCTTGTATATCTTAAATTGCTTTCATTACGATTCACTATTCAGTTATATTTCATTTGTAGAATACCTCAGTTGAAGCTGTTGGTTACGATACCTTTATGGATGCGTGTCGGTTGAAAAAAAGAGAAAAGGAAAATTGTACTCGCGGCAAACCATACCTACATAGGTCTATGAACTGTAGAATCTACTTATGGGTTCTTTGATGCAATCCCGTTTACAAGAACTTCAATGATACAAACTGTAAATTTGGTTCATCGTCGTTAATCTTGATGTAATGCTTCAATTTGGCTATGTTTAATTTGTCCTGCTCGTGATATCCTCAGGCTCTTTGCTGTCAGCAATCCCTTACAAACCCTTCAAAAGAGCATACTCGTTCCCCTATTAAGAGAACTCTCTCGACTTCCCAAGGTTTCATTTCTTTTTACAGCTACTGCTTGCGTTTCAAATTGTAGTGCAAAACCTTTTATTATCCAACTACAAAAAGAAGAATACAAATAACGCGCGAATAGAGTACAAATATCTTGCGATAAAAAAAGCCTGAGATATATGAATATTAAGAAAACAAAGTTTTCTATCTCTCAATAATCGCAGAAGTTTAAGTAAGAGTATTAGCTGTTTCCGACCGATGGAACGAGCGAAGGGCTAGTTTTCTGATTATCGAAATATAATTTGAAGATAACAAACACTTGACTGCGGAGATTTTAAATTCTTTGAGATTGCCGAGGTTGTTTAAAATTCCATCAGAGCGTTATTTGTCAATTCGTTGTTTGTATTTTGACGCGCCCTTTGGGCTCTTAAAAATACGGCACAACTCGGAAAAATACTTAGGGATACTACACACCAAAACGTCTAATCAGATATATATCTCAGTTTTTACACATAATTATATTTAACGAAGCTTGTAGTTGTTACTATTTTTATTTATTCTACTTGTTTTATTTTTTGTTCGTTATGTTTGTTTTTACTTTGTTTTCTTTGTGAAAGGTACTGCAATTCTCGTATTCTAAAGTTCTCTGCTGCTGGAAAGCTGTTGAGTTCTTTGGGCGAAATGTCCGTCTCTAGTCCAGGTAGTATCGGTGTTTTGTATCTTCGTTTTGTTTTTCCTTCGATTTTTCTGATCCATTAGCCATTTCTAAATGAATTAAGCATTGTTTTTTGTGTCGGTAAGGTATTCCTGCCCCAGGTTCGTTGTTCATCCCACACAGTCTCTCCATGGATCAGTCAAGTCACACGCTGTATGTTGCCGACAGGGAGAACGGCCGTGTTCAATCATTTAACTCTATCTCTGGGGCCTTTGTCGATGAAATTAAGCTTCCAGAGTTTGGGGGAAAGGTTTTTGCCGTGGATTTCAGCGTCAGGAAACGTAAGTGTTGTTTCCCTTTGCCCGAGAATGTCACTTTCTCTGGATGGTTTGTTTTGGTATGTTCACCCAGATAATCTTTTGCTCCAGAGGGTGGAGTCCTACACGTTGTTAATGGGCAAAGTCAGAAAACAGGAGTCCAACATTCAGCGGTTCAGGGATTCACAATCAGAGTCGCCGACAAAGTCATATTACAGACATGGCCTTCTGACCGAGAGCAGGTGCTCACTGTTTATTTTGGTTTTCCTAGTTGTTGGTGTAGTCGTGTTTGAGGCTAGTGAGGCCAGACCATTTCAATTCACCTGTCCTTCCTTTTGAGACAAAAAGTATTCAACTGAAGTTAGTTTTCGTATTTGATGCAGGCCTTGGTCCAACCTCATGACGTGGTATCCTCTGCCGATGGAAGTGATGTCTATGTGGTGGAGCTTGGTCCCAATAGAATTTGGAAACTGTCTTCAAAACGTCAAGTTGGTTAGTCCATATTAATCATTCAAACGGTCTTTTTTTTTTTAAATCATAAAACACAAATCAGTTGTTCATTTTAATGGTTTATGTTCAGACGTTTACTTTAACGTACTTTGAAAGCTTCAAACTAAAGGAAGAGTTTTGCCAAGTTTTGCCTTGTATGCATGTCTGTATGTCTTGTGCACATACATTTATTTCGCTAAATGCTCTTGTTTGATGTTTCTTTAAGATTCTTTCAGTAACAAGACTTCAAGTACACCAGTGAATACTGTACCCGTTAAAACAAGTGATCATGTCACTCAAAGCAGTCACACTATTCTAGGGGAAACTATTGACGGATTAAATCCTAAGCAGGAAGAGAGTGAAAATACGTCCACGAAAGGCATGTCAACTCACCGAGCATCTGCCGATCCAGAGCAACTAAAACAAAATGGAAAGAAGCCTTCACTTTCTCCTGTTGCAAAGACTGGTGTCATTGGGCAGCCCAGTCCAAAGCCAACAGAAACAGTTACTGTGAAAAACAATTCTGTTGGTGGACCACAAGACGACACTTTGAACAGTGAGGACAATGTTGACATAACTGCAGGTATTATTCCCGCTCTCATCATTCTGTCAGTCCTAGCTGTTCCTATTGTTTTTCTGCTCCTTATCAGTATCACCTTACGCGTGCGTGCCTACCGCCGAGACAAGCGCAACCAAATGAGTGATTTCCATGAAGGCCGGAAAGATTTTTCAGTGGGAAGAACAAGGGGATGGTGGTCTTACATGAACTGCTTTGACAGGCAAAAGTACAAGTTTAACCGAGTTACTTTGCAGGACTTTTACAGTGACTCTGATAGTGATGGGGTCTGAATCTGATAAAGATAGCTGTGAACTGAGCTCAGGAGGAGATTTTGACGAGCGAATGAAAGACTTGATTCCGAGCCGTATTACCATAATGATTATGATAATGATTATGATAATGATAATTGGGCATAACGAAATATTTTTAAAAAACTACCCTCGTTTCTGGAAGAGAATAAGCGTGGAAATTATCACTGAAACTACTCTTCCATTGTCTTAATTCTGATCCGTCCAAAAGACTGATGGCCAGGATGCTTCAGTAAGAAGGTTTTTCCACAATGGTCTAGTGAATTATTATCCGTAAGAATGGTTATATTTTGCCTCTAAACAGTACAACTTAAGTATGTCTAGCTTTCTTTTAAGGCTTGTAAGTTGTAATAAAAGGGAACTTTTTCAAACTTCTAACTTTTTTTAATTCATAGCGCTTTTCGTAGAAGGAATGATGATTGTTTACACACGTTCCCTTTAGCTTTGAATCTTGTCAGCTAGAGTTTTAAACTGGTTCATAGCCAGAGAGTGTTTTTCAAGTTTGTAGTGAAAAGAATCGCGCAACACGCAGAAAAATCACGCGCACGCCAAGTGGTGACGGGGTAAATAGATTGTGAACAAGATCTGTCCTTGATCTTAAAAAATTTTCATTAAATTTACTTTCTGAGAAATGAGGATAATCTCTTTGTGTTTGGTAATACATAATTTATCATTGACTTTGTGGTGGTTTAGAATTGTTTTAACTCTCTTTACACGACCCAGGTTAGTTATTTAACCTGACTTGAATCCCCCCGAAGGGTAACCCTAGAGCAGCTAACTGTTTGTAACCATTTTAAAAAAGACGTCGGGCCGAGCTAACTCCCCGGCCCTTGCTGGGCAATCTTTGTCGAAACCTCAGTAGATTGAGCCGGCTTGCGGGGTTAAAATTAAATGTCCTGAATACTTTCCTGTAGATATTGGCTCAAACGCCAACTCAGTGGGCACTTTAACCAAATAACCATTTCTGTTTCGTCTCTGTGATGTTGTCTCTACATCATGACCTACCATTTCGTGACACCTGACTTTTTTTTTTTGGCACCCTTGAAGCTCATGTCTTGAGGTTGTTCGTTGGTCCAAAGGGTGACCCGAGTCAGTCCCTATCAAACCATATCCTGGTGCAGATTGGCGGCCTGGGCTCATGTCCAGGGTACATATTTGGCTGACTCTTTAAAGTGATTCAACCTGGGCTCGTATAAAGAGGCCCTAAACCATTTTTGCTAAGCGATGCATCCAATGGATTTCATGGAGATCGGATAGAAAGGGTCAAGAAGAATTCAAACTGAAGAGAATAAATAATCGGTATCTTGGAAACGCAAGGTCAGGATTACTTGTGGTGTTGGTTACTTTTGTTGCTCGATTTTCGTGTGCTTTGCTAACTTGCCTTTACCAGAGGGACAGGTTTTAAAATATTAGACATGTAGATATGTGTATATTTTTTAATAAAATATTCTGTAAATGGTGGTTGTCTGTTGAATACCAATTTACATCTTTGAGGAAAGCCCTCTTTACATGTCTATCCGCATCAGACAGGTGATTTCCTTTTATCTTTGAAAGATGTTGGGCAAAAATGAAGTTCCAAGTAGATATTAACTCAGACATCTTGTCTTGACCCTCTCCACGACACTTTCCCTCCACATCTATTTTTTCGCCTTTGTGGGCCGTTAGAAGCGTCTTCTCACGAACTCACTTTTGGCCGAAGGCCGTAAGAAGAAGAAAGGGGGAGTCTCTTCTCTTCAGTTTACGGCTACAGCAGGTGCGACGACAACATATGAGGAAAAGAGAACTTGTAAAGATGACGAAAGTCACACTTAACGCTGCTGATCTTCCTTCAATACAAGCGCACATGATATTCAGTTGTTGATAAAATGTTTATTATTTTATAGATTCTATATAATATAATATATTGAAAATATCTGAGAGAGGTTTTCAAATACTGCTTTCTTAAATTGTTGTTTTTCTAGTTTGTAAACATTTTGGAGGACAATTCCAAGTGTTCAGAAATCAAATTATCTAAATACTTAACAGATTACAGTCTATCAAACAGACATATCACCTAAGTGGTGAAACAACTCCTAATCGGGATTAAGTGAACCCTTTCAGTTGCCCTCTCTAGCTAAGAAATCAGTAAAATGGCTCCACTACCGATGGGTCATGGCATTTACGACCTTTATAAGACAGGATGAATCCCCTCTTGCTGTTTGCAAAATCTGAATGGAAAACAACTGTGGCCACGTTGCCTTTGACGTGTTTCACGATAGGAGATGTAATGGAACCGCAATACCGCTGACCCACTTCGTTGTCCAACATGTCGTACACAGCAATGTAGTCGTACCTGAAAAAAAGAAAATCGTCCTAACTAACGAAATAGATACGTGCTTACTAAGGTGACCGCTACTAGCAGACGATCAAGAGAGTTGGAAAAATATTTTTTAGCAGCAAGTGTCCAAGAAATATCTAAGAAAGCTACTTACACGCAGTTTCTATCCTCCTCTAAGTACACTTTGTGGAAAGTGAAACTGATGAGGTGGTAATCACTCGGTAAGATGATGGACCACCTACACGTTGTGTTGGAGGGATACCCTGTTGGATATCCTGGTGACATGAACTGACCCCTGACAGACATCAACACACCTCCACAAATACCTGCAAAACGAAAAGAAAAAAAAAGAATGGGAGCAAAGCCTATATTAAGTGTGACTGGAGTGCTTCTACGATTTTTTCTGTCCCGTTCATTTCAGATACACTTACCATAAATAAATTTCTCTCATTGTAGATCCTTTCGGGGCTTCAATTACTGTCTATGGTGGAGATATCTTAAGATAATATAAATGAACCAGCGATACTTTTTCTGATGAATAGAAAATATATCTATTTTCTTTCAGATTTCTGAGCGATAAAACAAAGCGCTAATTTTACTGTCCTGTTGCCAGCGGAATTGATGATAGCTCTTTTCCCTAACGGCCCTACCCTTACCGGCCCTATCCTTGCCGGCCCTGCTCTCATTGGCCCTTCCCTTACCAGGCCCTACCCTTACCGGCCCTATCCCTGCTGGCCTTATCCTTTCCGGCCCTATCCTTATTGACCCTTCCCTTACCAGACCCTACCCTTACCCGGCCCTACCCTAACCCGGCCCTACCCTTACCGACCCAACCTTTTTCTGCCTTAGCCTTTACTTGCCCTACCCTTTACTGGCCCTACCCTTTTCTGCCCCTTGTGATTGCACTGAATGAGAATACCTGTTTTTTTTGCAGACAATATAGGCGTTGAAAAATTCCAACGTGAATTCTCTGTTTTTTTCGGTATTGAGTCCTTATCAATATTCGTTTCATTCCTTCTCTTCAAGTTTTTATCAACTAATGGAGCAGCTGTTGACGAATGTTTTTCAAGTTTTTCTTTTACCACAACTTTTGATTGTGTTCCTGTCATCACAGAGGAAAGAAAGCTTGCTGTTTGTCTTATTGTTGATTCCGTCACAGCAGTTGTGGACACCCTTGAGTCCATTTCACTAGTCAATGTTGAAGAACTTTTCACAAGGGTATCTTTTCCTTGATTTTGTTTTGTGAACCGTGCATCCGTTTTTACAGATGTTGTTTCAGTTGTACTTTCCTCAGCTTTCCTTGATATAATCGGATTTCTCTTTATTACGTTCTTCAGTGAATTCGTCTCCGTCAGTTTCTCGTTCTTAGTTATAGTTCCTCTCATCAAGGTTGTCCTCTTAGTCGTTACCTTTGCAGATCCTAGAAAGCACTTTTTGTTGTCAGTTGCACGCGGAAACTGAGTACAGTTAAGGTGGCTGGGCCAAGGGGTGGAACAGCCTTCCTGGACACTCTCGCAAAGCGACCTGCACGGAGGAGAGGAGGACTGGTGAGGGATACATGGCGGTAGATACAGTTGACACAGGAATGACATCAAATGAGGAGAGCATTGAGGTTGGAGCTTTGACATGAACGTCCCCAATTCAGCTGCAGCCTGAGAATATGTCTTGTGTTGAAGATGGTTTGGTACTTGGGTCAAGTTATAACCAAGTGTTTTACAGGATGCGAAGGTTAATGGTTTGCAATCGGGTCCATCGAAGATTGCAATTTTCTGTGCAAGCATTTGTTTCGGAGATCGAGTAGTGGATTCTACCAGACGAAAGAAGAAATTGACCGTGAGGGGTACTGAAAGGTTGACAGTTGTTCACTGCTCAGATTGCAGAACAGTTAGTCTCTGCCACTAAATGGCCGATAGCGAGTTTTAATGCATTCTAGACTGTGCGTGTTTCTATGTCACCTAAAAAGAAGAGACTTTTTTTCAGTGTTCCATGATCATCAATCAGTGTTCCCATGATCGGTGACCCGTAACCCGTTACCCTTTTAGCTTTTTGTTGCCTTTAGGCCTCTTTGTTGGAATTTTACAGACTTATCTGCTTATTTGCTAAAACGTTTCCTTAGGTCTTATTTTGTTTAGCCTCTCCTCCTCTAAACAACCGATGATAGCATGCACTTGACACCGCAACCATTTTTACAATGTTTTCTCGAATATTGTGCACTGTTTTCATTGACGCTACTCAAATACTATGAATCGATGCTCACAAACCATATACATGTTGGTTTTTTTAATTTTTCACCAAAGTTGTTCACCACTCGTATTGCACTTTTCTCTGCCTGTTGATTTAACAATGTAATTAAGTTTAAAGAACGCTTTGTTCCAAGGATGAAACATGTACTTTTAATGTTGTATGCTTCTGTTATAATCTATTGAATAAAAGAGTCCCGTGGTACTTACTAGCCATCGAACAACCAGACGACGTTCCTACACGGTATTCGTGGGTCTTATTGACGCGAAGGACAACCGTGGAACCAGAAACACATCCCTGAAGCCCTTTGCCAATAATTATGTTTTCTGGCGACGAAAACAGTTCTCTTAAGTGCGCCACGTAAAACCTTTTTGGAAGAACTTTGTCAACACCATATGAAACAACACCACGGTAGATGCTGAGCCAAACAGAGTGCCTCTTGCCATTGCAGAACCCTCCTTTTGATGGCATAGCAAGATTCAATTGGCTCTGACCGTTAGGGGTACTGAATGACATCCGAATGAGGCCGATGTCGAGAAGCGTGATGCGCAAGAAATGATTGGTGTCCTTACTCATTATCTCCACCAATTGCCCCGTGCAAGTTTTAGTGGAGAATCTCACTTGAATATCAAAGCCCTTTACTGTATGGTAAACCGGAAATCGTTGAGTTTTTTCGTTGCCATAGTCTTGAAAGATGCCCTCCATAGCTGAAAAATAGATACATATTTATTATAGCCCAGAATTTTCTGAAACGACCGTTTTGCTCTATCCTACCAGGAGAGGAAGGCATGTAAGTGATACACTTGAGTATCAACTAAAAGAGGATAAAGTGAACCAATCATTTTGACTGTCACCATTCACATAAATACTTAAATTCTGACACGACTTTTTCTGAATGCTGAGATGGCAACAGATCCCAAAATAGGATTTAAGTAAGCAATGGCTACAACATAATTCTCCGTAACGACTTACTGTTGCCCCATTGCAATATCATCAAATCATAAGAAAGAAATCTGAAGGATATTCTTGTTTCCGATTCCCAAAATACTCGAACAAAATGTTGCGACTAACTCGAATTCGAACCCTTTTTAAAATTATTTGATTTACAAAATATGTTTTGCTTGACCAGAGGAACCTTTGGCACGAAAAGCCGGGATGAAAAAAAAAAAACTCGTTTTCGAGATTCCCCCCCCTCATTTCCTCCTGGAATAATTGGAATCGGAAAATTGCTATTTTCTTACTGCAGTCTAGCTCGTCACTGTCATCTTCACAATCTATATGTCCATCGCATTTGAATTTGTTCGTAAGACAGGATTTGTTCGTAAGACTTTGCACAATGGAAAAACCCAATTTGACACGCCGTGAAAACGAAAAATCCTCATATGAGATTGAAAAACTTTCAGAAATTTTCATCCTGTTAGCAACAAACTGACAACGGTCATAAAACTACTAAGGAATTTTGCATCAGGCATTTAGATTGTGGCGAAAAGATTTGTCGCTCGTATTAAGTGACTATTGATCAGATCGGAGTTTATGTCAGCTAACAATCAAAGCGCAGATTCGAAAATGTAATCACTCCGAATCATTGCAAGACACAGGCTTATCACACATGTGAATTCCAAAATATCTTTGCGTCTTCTAACTAATGCGATTCTAGAGAAGAGGATTTACCAAGAATTGTCAGGATTCATTAGTTAGAAGAATTTAACATACCTTGCGAAGTGTTCAGCTCTGCATTCAGGATACAGGAGATCACAAGCAAGAAGGTTTTTCTTAGGAGAGCGGACCCTACCAACACACATACACAAGAACAAAAAGAGCTTAAAATGAATGCGCGTATCTTTGGTCAATTTAAGTTTGTCGTTAGACTGCCTCATGGACGGCGTGCTTACACATTTATTCAATAAGCTACATAGCGTTAGACAGGAACACCATATCGATTGATGGAATCACTGTATCGTGATGATACGTCCATAAATCGTATGAAACTCCCAACCCTCCTTTAGTAACACTTATTAACCCTTAAATACCACAAGGAAAAAGCAACCTTCACTATTTCAAAATGTGTATAAAAGGATATCGTATTTACATCATTAAGTAATGCCCTCTCACATACCCTCACGTGACCTTACTAAGAGGAGAAAACATATTTTAGTACTCAGTCACACTTCATATTTCCGTCGCTAACTTGTTAATCAGCTGCGTGCAGAATCAGTTGAATTTGAGCAGACAGAAGGGGTTTTGAGCCAATTTACGACTCACTATATCGCCGTTTTCAGGATAGAGTATTGCAATAAAGTTTGACGTGCTCAGATTATCCTATGATACCTTCTGGACGCAATCCAACACGTTTGACGTATTATCACAGCGAGCATACTGTACCCTCCTAGTTCCTATCATCATATTCTTTCTCTTTCAGAAAAAAACAAATTCGCATCTAAATGTACCAGTTTTTTAGTACAGTGGCTTCTAAAAGTGAGCTGTCTATCATGATCGAACTAAAAAAAGGCTTCTGATCACGTGCGCCTGTGTTATGTTTGCTGCTTGACCGCCCGCTCTGATTCCAAAAAAACAAAATATGATTTTGGGTGTCAACGGAGATATTCCTCATCCGAGACAAACATTTCCTCTCGTTAATGGCCTATTTTTCTGGTCGAAAACGGGAAATTTTAACACACGGAAAAGGTTTTAATAAATGAACAATTCCCTTTACAGTTCTCTCAATAATTCTTTCGAGGTATGATACGTGTTACTCAGCGTCCCTTGACCAAACCTTATTCCGTCCATTTGCGAAAAGGACAAGCACGCATCTTTAATAACTCGATCTTAACTCTTAACACATCGTCTAGAAAAACGAAACGCCTATTATATCATTACTGCAAAGCTACATACGATGCTTATAAGTCACTTGAAATCTCTGTAATGAGATAATCACGTAGTGGTGTATAAAACTAAACAAACAAAGTCATCCCTCTTGAAATATACATCTAATCCTAGAGGAAGAAAAGCTGTGTCTTAGACTCACCCATTTAGCACTATACTGTGGTTGGTGTGCAGAGTCAATATTACTGAGGAAACGTCGAAGACAAGTTTTACAAATGTCGAGCAAATGTCGAAATGGCCGACATGAACTGAGTTTTCGACAGATCAGGTGTCAAAAGAAAATAAAGATTTATAGCATGATGAGTTCAAGTTTTTCTGTGTAACGTTACACTGGCAGCATACTATACTCTGGTCGATAGTGCACACTCATGTCACGGCCCGGATTGCAATATTCTAACGTGCATATTGTAACACGGTTTTTGTACTTCTTAAAGCTTTCCCATTTTGTCCTTTGTTTGTTTTTCTCGTTCACTATAGTTACTTGTCAAATGGAGCGCTTGTTTCTACTTAATAACACATTTCGGTTCGATCCAGGTTGATTTTCTCCAGATAAGGGCGACCCTAAAAAAGTTAAACAAAGAATGTCGACATGATTTAAAAAACCATATCATTCTCCCTGTCAGTCTCTGTCAGTGTAACCGTCTGTCACTGTTTATTGTTACTGCCGCGATCACTATCTCTGTCCCAGTCTCTGTCAGTGTAACCGTCTGTCACTGTTTATTGTTACTGCCGCGATCACTATCTCTGTCCCAGTCTCTGTCAGTGTAACCGTCTGTCACTGTTTATTGTTACTGCCGCGATCACTATCTCTGTCCCAGTCTCTGTCAGTGTAACCGTCTGTCACTGTTTACTGTTACTTTCGCGATCACTATCTCTGTCCCAGTCTCTGTCACTGTAACCGTCTGTCACTGTTACTGTTACTGCCGCGATCACTATCTCTGTCCCAGTCACTGTCACTGTTAACAAAACTTATTAACACAGGTGATATTGCTATTTACGACAGGAAATCGACCTAACTTAACCACACTATGGAAAACATACTTTATAAGTTTGGATATGAAACGACCAAGTTGGGTATGAAACGACAAAACTGGCTGGGTATAAAAAGACTGGGTACAGAATGATTGTGGATACGAAACGGCCAGAACGGTCACAATGAATGGAAAGTGAAACTGACAGTGACAGTGTAAGAGACCGAGACAGGGGCAGTTACAGTAACAGCGATATACCATACCCTCTGCACAGTATGTTTTTTGTTGATATCTGACTTGCTGGCCACTCAGAAACTGTCTCTACATGTTGTCTGAGACTTAGCCATGTAAGCTAAAGTTTAACCTGCCCTTGGAAAGCAAAGTTATTTTTGGAACCGAGAATCGTTAGCTAATGTTTACTGTGATTTTTTGTATCAAAAATAGTTATACTCATAACTGGTCTATAGTAAGGACTTGTCAATTTCCGGAATGACTACATTGCTGTGTACAAGTTCATCAACGAAGTGGGTCACTGCTACTGCATTACCATCACGTCTTTTGTGAAACACGTCAAAGGTAATGTGGCCATGGTTTTTTTTTCTGTTCAGATTCCGCAAACAGCAAGAGGGGATTCATCCTCTCTAATAAAGGTCGTGGTAGTGGATTAGTGAAAGGCATCATTAGTATGGGGCATGCAAGTAGAAAGTAAATCCAGTTTTGTAATTGAGCTTTCTAGTACTAATTAACTGGTTGGAAAGAATGTCCAAGAAAGTTCATTCCAATCAACTTAAGGTTCGTAGTGAAGTCTGTTTGACACAAACTATGCAATCTGTAAAGCATTTCGGAAATTTTGATTCCCAAACGCTTGGAATTTTTCTCTAAAATGTCCACAAAATGGAAAAACAGCCATTCAAGATAACAGTATTTGGAAACATTTCTCAGATATTTTCATCAAATTTTATTATAAACACAACAGAATGATAAACATTTGATTTACAACATCACGTGTGCTTGTATTGGAGGAAGATCAGCAGCGTTAAGTGTGACTTCCCTCATCTTAACAAGTTCTCTGTCCATCACATGTTGTCGTCGCTCCTGCTGTAGCCAATAAAACATTTCGGTTCGATCCCGATTGATTTTTTCCAGGTAAGGGCGACCCTGAAATATTAAAAAAAAAAAAAAAAAAAAAGCCGATATGGTTGACAATTTATTCAAGACAAGGGCAATCTCACTTAGGATAAATGTACGAGGGGACTTCTATTGTAGATTATATAGCGCACAAATGAGAATTCCTCATTGCAAAGTCAAAGAAATTCGCAAAAAACTCACCAATAATTCAGTCAGTTACAGCAAAAGAAATCAGAATTGTGAAGGTGGTTTTGAAATGTCATATAAATTAGTATAGGCCATAACAAATTTCAATCCTTCGTTTCCTTTTTCTTAGGTTGTGTTGGATTGGCGCAAACCGAAACGATGCTACCCCTAGGAAAGAATAAAGGCTGATAGTTTCTAAAGAAACTGTTTGGGGCTGCGTCGGTAGGGGGTAACGAAATAATTTGAATATATCAACAAAGTTGAAATGGTAAATTGGCCACCGTTACGATTATAAAAGCTGACGTTTCGAGCGTTAGCTCCGACGAAGGGCTAACGCTTGAAACGTCAGCTTTTATAATCATAATGGTGGCCAATTTACCATTTCAACTTTGTTGATATACCCCCAGGAAAGATTACAATCCATGTCTCCGTGTCGACAACTTGAAAGAAAACAGCATGGCATGGCGATCAAGAGAACACGAAAAGCCTTAACTAAACCGACCCCAAAAAATTCGGTTTTATCAACTGAGTTGATAATGTACATCGGCCATCGTAAATAGCTTCTAAGCTGACGCTCGTGAGAGCTATTCTTCAACTCCAAAACAGTTGGTCCTAAGAAATGACTTAGTCTTAATGGATTGAATACTTCTGGATCCAGTGTGGGGTTTTCCATCGGGGTTTACAAACATGAAAAAGACAGTTAAAAGCAAGAAACTTGCGACCTCGTTCTTTCAATTTTTTTATTTACACCAAAGTCGTAAGTAATTTCCAATAAATACTTGAAAGGGAGAACTGATCCACAGCGGGATCCCCCCTCCAACTCCTTGATCCTGTACACTCCCTTCACTACACCAATGCAAAAAGCTTAATGTAAAAATTAGCATACCTGGAATGTCACTATGTCGCCAAAATGACGTTGAACATCAGTGACTGATTTTTTAATCCGACTCTCAATACGAGTGAGGTGCTGCCACCAATGGGAAAGAAAGGTATTTCACATCACTATATCAGTTACATTACAATTTTAGTACACTTGTCCCTCCAAATAACTCTTACAGAAATAGTTTAATAGCCATAGCATGCAGCTAAGTTTACTCTATCAGAAAAAAAGCTTGTTTGACCAGTTTGTCCATTTTAAGTTGTTCATGTTGTTCATGTCGTTCATGCCTTACAACTCAGTAAACACCCATGCCTGTTCTTCTATGAATCAATTTGACATGTGCAAGAAGAACATTTGTTTACATTACCTTATTAAACCAATCCCTTGTTTTGGATTCCTTGATTCGTGAAGCAGATGAGGCGTTGTTTTCTTAGGAAAAAGTGCCATTTATGAGTGGGAAAGACTGATTTATGTCAATGAAACTGTTACATGTAGGTTTGACCATCAGTAATGTGCCTAACTTTTTTACCTAATGCCTGAATCCAATTCTAGATGGCAATCCGCCTTTGCCAGAACTCACCTTTGGCAAAGAATCTGTTAGGATCGGAAGCAGCTCTTTCAAAATCTTCTAGCTTAGTCATTAAACTCTCACGATCTAAGATTACCTCTGTAGCAATTTCCCAGAAGGTAAGGGCCTGAAATAATAAATCAAAACAGTTTCTGTGTTTTTTTTTCTAATGAAATGCAACGTAATGTCTACATAAAACTATATCGTGACTCTAGTCCCATGGACTTTTAGGTAATTTCATTGAAACAATGAACCAAAACTTCGATTGAAAATCTAAAGACGTCAAATCAAATTTGAGGGTAATGCAACTTGTTTTACTCTTTTTACATTGAATAAAAATGTTCCTTTACCTCTAGAAGATTATTGCTGTGGGGTTCAGCACTGTACTTTATAGCCATGTCTAGTCTCTGTGCGTCAGGCATACATAACAATGTCCATAGCCTTTCCAAGCGATCCTGAGGCGACAGTGAACCCACCTAACAAAATATGATACCCTCTTAAACTAAAGGTTTAAGTGATCCTTATTTGGGTGATCGTTTTCCTAAAATGCACAATTTACCCAGAGTGACAAACCTCGCTTGTACTGGCTGTTTCTGCTGCACCAGCCCTACTTACAGCCTGTGGTATGATACCTGCAGAACTTGCATCCATTCTCTGCCGGTCGGAATTGGACGTTGTGCTCACCGACTTTGCACTTCCAACCGAATGAGACAATGAGGAGGAGGCTGCTGCAACTGTCTGTTTAGTTGACGTGTCTGGTGTAACGGTATTAAGACTTTCTTCAAGATAAGCTAAAAGTTCCTCCTCTAAGAAAACAGAATACAATAAAAAACACTCTTACTGCCTATTCCAATCTACAAGAGAAAATGAACAGAAACTCAACAGAAAGACACAAAATATTGGCAAACTGCTCAAAACACTCGATTGGTCTTAACTTCTCATTAGACTACGTCATTAAAGGACGCGAGTTTTAAAAGGCAGTCATCAAGCACGACAGAGCAAAAGAAGGAAAAACATTTTTTAATGGCTGGAGCAACAAGTCCAAACGGATCACATCAATACTGTAACTCGTGTGACTGGAGATCGAGGGTTCAAGCCCCGGCCAGACCAACACTCGAGGCCTTAAAATAATTGAGAAGAATATGCTACCTTCCTATAACATCAAGAAATGGTTAGATATTCTAGTCTTCTCGGATAGGGACGAATAAATGGAGGTCCCGTCTCCTGCAGGGTTAGGGGAAGGAGACGTTAATTTCCCACGCACGAGATTACTGTGTGATGGATGTCCTTCCCTGGGTTGGGATGGGTGGAATTTATTGGGTGGACTACTCGCATGGATCGTATATGTTCCGTTCTAGTCCTACCCTACTGCGGTAATGCGGTGCAAATGGATTAGAAAAGTCTTTAAAACACAATACTATTGTTTCAAGTTACTATTGTCCCACATTGTATCAAACGTTATAAAGGACTATATTAAGAGGGAAGCTGCATATTCATTGTCATACTTGCATTTTCTATAATTCTATTTACCGTCAACATCAGGTTGATTTCCAAGTCCTCCAAGAAGTACACTATTAACATTCCACACGCCAGGTTCATAGTCCGTTTTTAACAACTTCAGTTGTGCTAGTTTTTGTTCTCGCTCCCTAGGGACAAGGTTAAGAACTAGTTAATACAACACATTTTGGAGTAAATGGCTTGAACCCGGGGGTAACATGTAAAGGTGTAGTCTGATCGTCCGGGTGAGTGTAGTCCTGAGAAGGAGTGTTGTCGGTGGTAGTGACTGACGTTTCGACAACCTGTGCGGAAGTCATCATCAGAGTCAAGTGAATGATTGTTGTCAGTAGAATGTTCTTATTCCAGTTCGTGTAAAATGATCGGTTGGTTTTGCCGTGATGTTGTTGGCTGTAAGACTCAAGTGACGTAAGTCGGTCGTGATTGGTCTGTTTCGATCTGTCGGTAAGGTTAGGTCGTTCTTTTTCGGTCGTTTGTGATGTTTATGTCGTGAATGTGTCGTTTGTATGGAGCGGGTAGTTGACATCTGTTTAGGGGAGTCTGTTCTAAGTTAGTAAGCCAGCTTTCCAGAGTCAGTCGTTGAAAATAGCCAGTGCTGTAGGTTAGGCATTGCGCAGAGTCCCAGTCAATGTTGTGGTTGATAAGTCGATGGTGTTCAGCAATGTGATTGCTGACATCATCTTTCCTCGTCGCCCGTCTGTGTTCAGTCAGTCTTGTTGTGAGGTTTCTGCCAGTCTCACCGATGTAGGAGGCTTGGCAGTCGGAACAATTGATCTTATAAATCGTTCCCTGTCTGTTCCTCGGTTCGTCTTTGTCTTTAACGTTGGTTAGTAACTGACGTAGTGTGGTGATGGGTTTGTGGGCGACGCGGATATTGAAGGGTAGTAAGATGCGCGAGATGTTTTCAGACATGCCTTTTATGTACGGTATGGTTGCTGTAGTCGTAGGGGTTGCGGTGTCCTTTGTTTCGGTAGTGGTAGTGGGTCGGTGAGTGTTTCGTCGGATGAAGTCGTTGTTGTAGTTGCTCTTCGAAAAAACACGGTGAAGGTATTTGTTCTCGTCGGATAAGCTGTCTGTCGAGTCGCATACTAGTTGTGCGCGTCGTGTTAGAGTTCTGATAGTTGTGGCTTTGAGTGATGTAGGATTGTAGGATGACGATGACTCGTCTAGTAATCTGTCGGTGTGTGTCGGTTTCCTGTAAATTGTCGTCCGTAATGAGTTGTCGTTGTGGCTTACCAAGCAGTCTAGTAAAGGAAGTTTGCCATTTTCTTCGACTTCTCTGGTAAACTGTATGTCAGTGCTTTGTTCGTTAGGTGGTGGTGGAATGCGTCGATTTCGTCCTGTCGAACGGCGGTGAATGTGTCGTCAACGTAACGTAACCAAAGCGGTATCTTTTGTCGGCAAGTCGAAAGGGCGCGTTCCTCGATGTTCTGCATCACAATTTCTGCTGTAACAACAGAAACTGGAGACCCTATGGCAGTGCCGTGTAACTGTTTGTAGTGTTTACCGTTGTACTGATGGTACAACGGTATCGATGGTGTTCAGCAATCACATTGCTGAACACCATCGACTTACCAACCACAACATTGACTGGGACTCTGCGCAATGCCTAACCTAACCCACGGACTATTTTCAACGACTGACTCTGGAAAGCTGGTTTACTAACTTAGAACAGACTCCCCTAAACAGATGTCAACAACTACCCGCTCCATACAAACGACTCGTACACGACATAAACATCACAAACGACCGAAAAAGAACGACCTAACTTTACCGACAGACCGAAACAGACCAATCACGACCGACTTACGTCACTTGAGTCTTACAGCCAATAACATCACTGCAAAACCAACCGATCATTTTACAAGAACTGGAATAAGAACATTCTACTGACAACAATCATTCACTCGACTCTGACGATGACTTCCGCACAGGTTGTCGAAACGTCAGTCACTACCACCGACAACAGTCCTTCTCAGGACTACACTCACCCGGACGATCAGACTACACCTTCACAACACATTTTATTCACAAGAAATACTATAAATTCATAAGAAAAAGCTTGAGTCACACCTAAATAAAACGTCACATTGTATACATTCTCAAGTTTCGCCTCCACCTTCCTAGACACTTAGAGATAACCATCTCTGTATTAAAGATTTCTGAGAATAGCCAATAGATATAAAGCATTTAATTACCTTAACAAAGCCATCTGAATGGTATCTGGCCGAGCCTCGTCTCCATCCTCTCCGTCATCGGCTTCGTGATCAGAATCATACAAATGAAACAACAGCGACATGTAGTCGTTTTCCTGTTAAAACACACGTGACGTTATACACCATGCAATAAAGGTGACACAGTGGCCAAATCAGAAAAGTAACACACAGTAGTCAAGAGAGTACATGTTCCCCAACATGGGTGTGCTGAGTTCAGTCTAAGAGGACTGTGATAATGTTAGCACGAGAAGATAAAAATCAAATCTATTCCGAAGCGGTCATATTAACTTGTTTTTATCGTTTAATAAAAACAACAAAAGTAATAAGTAGCATTTTTTGCCCGCCAATAGGTTTTTGTAGTATTGCAAACGCAAATGACGGAACAAGACAAACTTCACAATTCCAGTAACACAAATTGACAAGTGAACAATCGAATCAGATCAGCATAAAAAAGCATTTTTGGATCAGTGTCCCTGTTCATTTTTTCAGGGCACGGAAAGCTAGGAGACATTTCCATTTTCGTGAAAATTATTTTGTTGAGCTCCACTTGGTGACCTGCATGCGATGGGTAGTCGTATAGCAAACTGAAACATTTCTTTTATGCAATGTTTAAGGTATAAAGTTAAAGTGGGAGAAACATTTGCCTAAAACGTTATTTCCCCTCCATGTAGTCAGCGTAGCCAGCATACTCTCTATAGCTGGTGTAGTCAGTGTGGTTCATATAGTTGGTGTAGCTGCTGTAGTTCGGTAAAGTAGTGGCAGTGGTTTGTTTTTGTGTAGTTGGTGTAGTTGCAGTTACTATAGTGTTTAGTGATGAAGTTGATACCTGAGTGGAGAGAAACTTTAGGAAGTCATCCGTTGTGATGGTGCTGCGCCACCAAGCCAGCCACGAGTTGTAGGATTTATTTCCATGACCATTGTCATCCCCTTTCTTTAGCTTTGCCTAATATCATGAAAAAAGAAAGGTGGACATGAGAATGAATGACATGAGCACGCGAGGAATCGCCACACTCATCATAGAAACTATGAATTTGAGATACCTGAAGGATGTCTTCTCTTCCAAGACCACCGAACTTTGGGCTGTAATTTCAACAAACCCAAATCACTGTCAAATCAGCACAAAGGCCTTGGATAATAATCTTCTAGGTTTGGGAGCTTGTGATGAGATCATTTATTAGCTATTAATCTTTATAAATCTCATGATGTCTGTGGTAACATAATACACGTTACGTTACTGCGAAAAAGCACAATCGCTATTACCTTTTTTATACAGGCGTTTGAAGAGAGTCTCAGCGAAATTAGATTAACAAGACTTATGATTTTGAGATACGAAGCCTAGTTGATAAATTTTAGTTGTTACCTGTTCCGCCAGTTGTCAGCGGTACTGTTACCCCATGGTGGAGGAATATCTTTTGTCAAATTATTATTCATTACACGCTCCGCACGAGGCTTGCAGAGGGAAGAAGATGAGGTGCACAGAGAAAAGTCTACTGTTTCCGCAGTTCTTTCAACATATGAATCCTACAAAACGACAAACACAACTGTTTTTCCTCCAAGACAAACCTCCAAGCTCCATAATGCACAATTACTTGTAACTCCAATCAGCCTTCAGTACAATCAATCGAGGACGGTTAGTAAAAACATTAACACTTTTAAAGTAACAAAACTAAAAAACAACATGTATCTCCACCTTACGCATTGTCCATGTTTGAGGATAAAATTTTTAAGTACTATATGTATCATGTGTACATTTTTTTTGCATGTAGCGTTTCTTCGACTGGCCTTAGATTGCGTTACCTGATCAAATAGGAGATGATCAGTCCCAATCGTCTTGGTGATTTCTTCATAAACTTCCTTGATTTCCTCACCTATAAACAGGTTCTTATCCAGCCACTTAACAGTGGGTGTATCAATCTGAAACAGCATGTCAACAAGAGCAACATTATCATGACAATTTACAACTATAGCGTACATGCATCCCACAGATAAATTGCAATACGTGCGTGAAGTTGAACAAATAGTAACGCTGAAAGAAACAAAATTATTCAAATTCAGAACAGCGCTAAGCAGCAATTTGAAGTTTCCATATTTTGTCCGAGAACTAACTTGATACACGTTGAAATTGTGGCAAGAGAATGTGAGCTACACTACAGTCGTATTGCACTCAACAAAATCGATGAATTCAACACATTAAATCACTGTCCTTTTAGGCAGTTTAAGCAAAAAATCGTTTTTGGTTTGTGGCAATGTAAAAAAGAGAATTTGCAAAAAAAATGGATCAGATTTGGAATGTGTCCTAGACACTTTTAATGGACAAAAAAAAAAAGACAAAAACTTCTTTTGTCTCGGTCGGGAAGTCGAGAGGACCGCTCTTTGTTGGAGCAGCACTTAAAAGGTCTTAAAAGTAATTTGAAAAGGAGATCAAGCCCTGTGTTTGAATATTCCTAGGGGTTAGCTTTGATAAGCGAAAATGAGAAGGAAGATTAATAGGGAGTTAAATTGGATATATCAACAAAGTTGAAATGGTAAATTGGCCACCGTAACGATTACAAAAGCTGACGTTTCGAGCGTTAGCCCTTCGTCGAGCGTTAGCCCTTCGCTCCGACGAAGGGTTAACGCTCGAAACGTCGCTTTTGTAATCGTTACGGTGGCCAATTTACCATTTCATCTTTGTTGATAAATCCAAAATTATTTCTTTACTCCCACCGACGCAGCCCCAAACAGTTTCTTTGGAAACCATCAGCCTTTATTAATAGGGAGTTATTGATCTTTCCAGCATAGTATGATCGTTGACACCCCTGACCTGAGAAAACGTAGTTTTGGGATCGCCGAGTATGTCTCGTCGACGATCTGAGCAGAAATCTACTGTACAAAATTAAACTGGGGTAACTTTCAGAAAAAAGTGAAACTATACTACTGTAAACTCTTACCTCCCCGATGAGGTCATTATAAACGGTGGGATATCTTTTAAGTGTCACTGAAGCTTTGTTGACTCGGCTGGACACTCGGACATCTGATGCTCTTACCACAGACTGAAAAGATAAGCAAGTTGTTCTTGGAGCATGATGATTTTATCCTAAGTGACTAGCGAAATTGCGCGTGAGAGAGCTTATGTTATGAGCGCTGATGTTAAATACTTTAGAAACGCACGAATCTTTCTTCGCGTTAGCATTTCTTATTCCCCAAACCCTCCCTCTCAATTATAAATATATCTAGTTCCTATGAAATACTATTTGCTTTAAATGTACCTTATCAGGAAGTCGCAGTGACACAACTGCAGGCTGAGGATGCTGTCATAAATAAACAAACTCATTATGACACTTGAAAACCACTTATTGATAAAAGAAAAATTCATAAATGTATTAGTCTGAGCAGTTTGAGATTGACAGAATGTTTAGAAGAAGGTGAGAGTCTCTATGACAGCTGTTTCTTTGGATGCACTGAGGGGAGTAATAAGTTTAACGGGCAGTCCTTTATGTTTACCATGGTCAGTTATGTTGCTCTGAACGAATGAAAAGCCAAGGATGAAAGCATGGAAAGTCGAAAGACAGATAAAATGTCCAGCTAATTATTAACTTCAAATTCAAGAACAGGAAAATTCAGACAGATGATGCCAAAATGACAAAATCTCAACTCACCTCTTCACCGGTAAATTCTGTGATACTAAAACACAAAAATTTAAATCAACTTGAGGTGAGTCCAGATAAATATATTACTAACGTGTCATTCTCAACATCAAATCTTATGGTCTTTTTTATGATGAAAAAAGGTAGTGGAGTGAACATGGAGTGACAACACATAAATTAGTCTTGTTTACTAAGGAGGTCTCAAATATAAAAAAATTAATTAATCAACGATTAAATGAAAAAGTATACATCTATAAAGAAGCAATCAGCATTCTCAAAAGAGCCACAACAATTTTTAGAGAGGTGTTCATTTTCTTGATTAGTTAGCTATGCGACTGAATTTCAAATCATTTTATGATTCTTTACTCTGTCTAATTTCCTTCACAATAATTCAGTATTGTACTGCTTTAGTTTTATCTCTTTGACTGGTCTACACAACTCCAGCGAACCTCTCCACTGATCAGATGTGAAACTAAAATAAATCGCAAGTTAACCATTTATGTTTTCTCGTGCTCGTTTTTTGTCCCCAATGAACTTAAACCGATAATTGTTGCAAATGGCAGGAACTCTTTCCCAGATAAGGAAACATAAATATGAAGAATATGAGTAACGAAATGAAAAATGAAAAAGTTTCGTAATGAAAACTGAAATAGAAAATATCACGAAAGTTAAACTTATCAATTCGATTTGTTTTCGTGAAATCTTACGTTTCTTCCTGAATAGTTGAATCAGCAGCCACTGAGGACGCCTCTGTTGACCCTATTGTGGATGTGACACTTCTTGCATCATCTGGGTCGTCCTTACATTCAACTTTTCTCTTCAGTCGCCTTTGTTTCTTCTGATCTCTTTCCTTGTCACTAGTGCTGTGCCGTGCAAGTGCCTTGAACAAAAAAGTCAACCTTTATTACATAATCCACCCGCTCACTGGCTGATTAAATAGTGTGGCAAAGTCTTAAAAGAATTTTAGGAAGAAGCCTAAAACGAACAATTTACAACTATCAAACACAACGAATATATGAAATTCATATATCTGAACTGCGGTTATAGGAACGTATTTGTGCACGATCCTCGGAGTGAAGAGCACTATTTAAGCAATAGTGAAAATCAGACCTGAAAAAATTCAGGCCTGTACGGGAATCACTCCAACCTGTAACAGTGGAGGCAAATCGTCATGTTCTTCTTCCCCTTGAACTCTTTCCTAAACCATAAACAAAACACAAAATCCATTCACTCATTTGATAAAATAAATATAAATTCTGTAGGAGGAAGGCTTCAATAACAAATGAGGGACAAAACTGTCGCAGTTGCACCGTTTTGGATCCAAAGATGAGAATAGGTTTGAATAAACAATCCACCAACGGTAACTCTTCTAGCATCTCCTTACAAAACCTTATAATTCAGCGCCTCAAAACCTCGAAGACCGTATTTCCGTCCATAAGGTTCTGCGATATCCTCACTTATACACTTCGAACTGTCCTATCAAAAGTTAACTGTAGGATGCATTTTTAATTTAGGTGATGCTTTCTGATTAGGACTATCGTTTTAGATCAGCATATGCTAGAGTAAGAATTATGCCGCCGGTCTGAATAATAACTGTGACAAACTATGGCCAGCATAATCAACGCCAACAATATCATTGTACTGTTCCACATTTTGAAACCAAAACGACAGAAAAAGTAACATATTCCAAACTGTTTAACAGACTTTTCCTTTCGTTAAATTCGTTTCATTTGTCGCTTTTGACGTCATGCACATGTAGAGACTGGTGTTAGGTCTTAGGACGGTCTTAGTTTTCGAGGGTCTTCGTTTTCGTAACACCCGTAGCTTCCGTGCACCTTTTTTAGCTCAACCTTTTATTTCGCACGATAACAGTTTTGATAATGGGAGATGAAAACGTAAATAATGCTTGTAGATGGTCTTCACCAATAATCGTAAGTATACACGTTACTGAGTATTTTTTGTTCTTTACCGAAGGTTTTGATGACAAGGACGAGCCCAGAAGTTTGATGAGGTCTCGTGAGGCATGATCTGCATTATCAGACCTGAAAAGAGACAGTAAATTTAGCTCTTAAAAGTTACCAAACGAAGTATTGAACGATTTTAACCTGAAAGCTGCATATTTCAAATTCACAACAGACCGTGGATTAAGCTCTCTCTAGTATATGTTCACGACTAAGATAAAATAACTACTCTAAACGTATAAGTGACACCTTAAGGACAGGTTGGACAGTCTATCTTACTGGACATTTACAAATGCATGGATGATGTGGTGCTTTTAAAAGTAAATTTCAGTCACTTCGTATAACCCAACTGAAATTCTCGAATATATGATCTGATATGGGCTAAGTCTGCAAAAGCTATAGTGTTGCCTGATTCTGGGATATGGAGGGGACCAAATGAATAACAACCTTTTTGAAGCTATCTTGTCATCTTCACACTCATCAACCATTTCCTCTTCCTGAAATTATATCACAATAAAATAAGGAAAAAGGTATTGTCGGCTCTCAAAAACTTGAACTTTGAAAGAAAACTGACTCGGAGTTAAGAAGAAATGAACAGAAATGGGGAAAAACGGTGTTTATCAATTTTTTTCTTTTTCTTTTTTTCGTTTGAGTAAACATACCAATCACATTTTAGGTGTAGTATAAAGAGGTCGGCTGAAAATATAACATTTTGGACTTCAATACTGTTATTGTCGACTCCTTACGTATTGAAAAACCATATAACAAGGGTATACATTACATGAAAAAATTCCCTGAAGGGAATCCTGGGAAGAGAACCAACTAACTTTGAGCTAGCGAGAAGGGAGAGTTACGAAGGTTGAACTAATCGACTTACCAAAAGCAATATTATAATAAATGTAAGACGGAGACCCAGGGAAAACAGTTTTGGTTTGAGTTACTGGGAGTTTTATTCCTGTATTTTTTTACCCTTTAAACCTTAACATTGATATTCATGTTTTCCATCACTGTTTTCTTCACATTTCCTGTGGTACTTACAAGGAGAATTTGTTTGAAAATCAGAAGCGTCTTGAATTGGTAATCATTTTCTTTATTCTACTTTTATGTTTGATTCAAAGGTGATACTGTCTGGAGAAATTAGATGCTAATCACTCTTAGGAGTAGAAGACTAAAATAAAAGTATCCATTACACAAAGCCCCTCCCCTGTAGTTTTATCCATCACTTCATGATTGTAAAAGCAGAAGACCTACATATATTAAGAAGTATCAAAATGCAGGGAACAAGGGAGAAAAACTGACTACCAGGTTAAAGATGACAATCACCATCAAACTCAACCCAAACGTGACACCAGGAGGCTTGTTTCCCTGTAGTCCCAAAAACTGCCCTTAGTTTCCAGTGTCTACTTCTTGAGATCGAGATATTGATGGTCTTGAAATTCAAACACCAAAAAGCAACAGAAAGGTCCAAAGCCCACAAAGTTGCCACAAATTTCATGAAAGGGTCCCCTCTTAGTGCAGGTGAGAGAGCAGCATCCCATGATTCCCCTTTGATAAGATGAGCTTTCAAAAGAACACGACAATTCTTTGTACACACCACAATTTTACTTTCACTCTGGGATCTCTTGAGCACATAATCTAAAAGGTTTGATAATAAAGCAAAAAAATTAGCTTTTGAATGCAATTCATGATGGAGATTTTGAAAATTCATTTATTTTGCATTTTTATTTAAAGATAAAACATTATGAAAGGTAAGAACGATATGATAATAAAGCAACAAAATTAGCTCTTGATTACAATTCTAAAAGAAATTTTGAAATTTCAGTTATTTGCATTTTTTATTCAAAGATAACATACTGTGAACCGGGGTAGGGGAGTGCATGTTTTACTCACTCCTACACATACATTACAAAATATTAGCTGAGGTTTAAAGGGGAAAATTGAGAAGTCCTTCCATTATCATCACATTAAAATCACCAAACCTTTTATGTCTTCTGGCAAGACACCAAGCTCTTCAAGTACGGCATCCCTTGAAAACAATTCTGGTAATGATGAAAATTTCTTTACCAAACGACAAAAAAAGAAGGAAAAGGTCCAAGTTACGATACTAACATAGACAATGTGTCAGTTATGTTAGCTGTACAGTTTAGTGCCTTTAAATGTACACATAGAAGTGTGACCAGTATATTCCTTATGCCAAAATACTTCAAAGGTACACCTAGAGTTTGTATTGAATTACCAATGGCAGAGATATGAATGGAAATGTTTAAGAGACATGACTTACTTGTCGCATTGAGTTGAGTACTGCATCATCACTTCTGTGTAAAAAAAGATTGTTTAAGCAAATTGAGCAAAGAAATAAAATGATTGCATCAAGAAAACTGATCAATGTGAGGGAGATGTGGAGTCAAGACAGCCACAGCACACTGCAGTCTCCTTTTCCCAGCCAAGCTGAAGAGGACTTGTGGTATGGTACCCAATCATTGTGATCCACATTCAAATGAAGGGATCACGAGAAAATGATACTTCTTCAATGAGACACCAAAACCTTTTTTATGATGGACAAAAGTTAGTGAAGAAGGTTTACCTTTCTCCAGATAGGTTTTCTTCCGATATTGAAACAGAATCTAGGAGTTAAAACAAAACACTATTAACTGCCATCAATTTTTGGTGTAATTGAGAAGGTTGTTGGTAATTAAGCTTTAATTTCATGTTGTATTTTGAAACATTGTTTCATCATTTTGTAACCACGCTACACCAAAACAACAGGAGATTGCCATCGTTAAGATAATTACCAAGCATATAGTGCAGGAAGCAATGTCAGAAGCATAAAAAGTTCTACAATCAATTACAGGGATGATGATAAAAACTCCTTTGGTGCCAGTTGTGAACCTAAAGCAGGTCGAGTTAATTCATTTAAGATTATTTTTTACCTGACATAGACCTTTTTTGAAGAGGAAGATTTTGACTGCCAATGTTCTGAAATAAACTTGACTGTAAATGTGGCATTTGCCTTTGCAGCTGCAAGAGATATCATGAAACAATAATTGGTGAGTTGCTTACCAAACAAAATAAATGTGGATATAGGAAGACCAGTAACAAACATGCTTACATGTTACTCATTCTGTGAGCTGCTTTCTCTACTAAATTACAAAATAAGGGATGTTTGTTAAATGCGTGCTTAACCTTATTGGCCCACCCAAAAAAAAAGCCTACTTATGAGCCGTGTGGCCCATCAGGCCGGTTCTTAACTCCGGTTTCCATAGCATGAAGCGGCTAGGAGTAATTCTACCCCTCCCTCGATGGGATGCTAGTCCATTGCAGGGTTACCCCCAGCACTAAATTTGCTGGTACCCATTTAATTCTCCTGGGTGAAGAGAGGCACTGTGAGAGTAAAGTGTCTTGCCCAAGAACACAACACAATGTCCCTGGCCAGGGCTCAAACCCAGACCACTCGATCTGGAGTCGAGTGCACTGACCATGAGACCACTGCGCCTCCCATATTGGCCCACCCAGACAGAGCTTTTATCCCAGTTTCCATATGGCATGAAGTGACCAGGAGTATTACTGCTCCTCCCTGGATGGTATGCTAGTCCATTGCAAGGTTACCCACCAACATTTCATCAGGCTTTCCTGACAGTTAGCTAGAGTACTCATTTATACTCCTGGGTGGAGATCAGAGGCCCTGTGAGCCTACAGTCTGGCTGAAATTAAAAGTAAATGAGTGCATGTATAATGTAACACTCACATCACTCAATTCACGATCCATCCATTGCTGCTGTTTCTCTACTCTTGTTAAATATACTTTACCCTTTTTATCCTCTCCCTGTCTTGTCTAAAAACATGGACAAAAACAAAAAAAATTTTAAGATTGTCCACATTACCAATTATTCATTAATTTTAAGATGAAGTATATCAAAACATCTGGTTAAGCGACAAAACTTCTGTCCAATTGGTTGATCATTTCTATAAAATAACCTTCACGATAAGAAAGGAGAAAGTTAATGCATATTTTTAGTTGCTCTAAAAATTCATCAGTCTATAATAATCCATCAAACGTTTTATGCTTGTGTGCAATTGGCTAGAATATGTCGTGTGACCCAAAACTGAGTACAGCCCTTTTTTCCCCACTTATCAAACCTTGCATCTACTGTGAAGAATGTCTAGCTTTGATTCAAGTTGGGAGTCAGAGTGTTTTGGTATTGTTAGAAAAGTAGAGACAAACTTGTTTGTTCAAAAGGTCCCAATTTTCACAAAAAAGTTAACATCCATTTTAAAAGTACCGGTAAGTTGTTTGTAAATGCTGATCTTCACTTGCAAAAAATATGTTTATGATAATAAAAAACAAAGCTTCCATGTGGCTCAAAAATTTTCTTGGAGATCTTGTCCTTGGAAATTATCTGTTCCTTAAGACTTTAGTCTCCAGAACTCTTTCATGTTTTTGCAAGAGATAATGTCTACAAACAAAAACCTGGGAATACCATGGCATTAAATGAAGGCTATGAAAACATATGTATCTAAAAAATAGCTTGTTATCACCATTCAATGGAAACAACTTATTATAATAGCACTAATATTTTAAGTAATAATTGTCTTCCTTGAAAAAAAAAAATTAATAAAAACAACTACAACAACAACATAATACATGATCATTTGTTGTAATCAATCCAAGCAAAAAAAAAATTGGGGAAATAACTGCTACCAAGAGAAAATAAAAACAACCTCCTTCAAATTAATTTGAGAAATATTAACGAGAACTAAATTAATTTTATCTAACAAACTTCTTACTGCTAAAGGTCTGTAGGGCTTTGGTGGAGGAATATGTTGGATTCTACCCAAAGAAAACTTGCTAGAGACTGTGCTTGTATCAATTGGATGCTTTATGTCTGCTGCAATATTACGTCTGAGGCTAAGCACATTTAGACTACAAAAGATACAAGATTAAAAATGATTGATTTGACATAATTATTAGGATAAAAAGTCTGTGGCCATCAGATATGTCATTGTGATACAGGAACCTAAGGGGATTGGATTGTAAACAATTACTATAGTTCAGTCAAATCTCCTTGCAGAGTATCTTTTGATGGTTACACAAACAAAAGCAAACAGCATTTGTTATCAAAAGTTTCTTCCCAGTCTTCATTGTGCAGCACCTATATTTCAATTCTCTATCCCTCAGGTTTATAAACTACACTTCCTCTTAGCTAGTATAAACATCATTATAAAATGAATATAGTTACCAAAACCAACATCACTCCTAACTAAGTGGAACATCATAACCTTAGGGGGATGTACTGTGTTGCAAAAGGTTTAACTGCAAAGAGAAATGAAAAAGCACAACACCTTTTATTTGCCTCTAAAGCCAGTTGAGTTTTGAGACGACTGAGATTTGCAGGACAGCTGAACACACCTCTCTGGTGAAGCTCTTAAAAAAAAAAGAAAGATTTATGTACGCTTGACCCCTTGAGTCAGTTGACGTAGTGACACAGTGCTTTTTTCTTCATCAGTAATTTTGGGACCCTCCTTAAACACCAGGCTTTTTAGGAAAAGATGTCTATCAGCTGCTAAACAATACCACAATCAGCACTCAATTTTCTTCAAATGCATAGATGCATTTTGATTGGTTGTAAGTACCTACTACCTTTTAAAGGACAAATATTGTGACCAAAGCTGCCCTCATCTATAAGTCATGTATATGCATGTACTACATATCTGTAATGGACCATGGAAACAAGGAAATTGTTTTCTAAACCTCCAGGGAAAACTCTCAAACAACCATTAACCCAATCTCCTGCCATTTTAAAACACATCTACCCATGTTTTAACTTACTCTGGGCTTTGTCTAAGTATTTAACAAAGAGTCCTTGAACAACAACCACAACCTCAATTGTAAGGCGTCTGTTGATGGAATAAAGCAAAAACTATAAACAATAATTATATTGTATCATAGAGGCTAATTAGTTTTAACTAATTGACGGCAGCTGACATTTACCAGGAAGGTGTGGGACACACAAAAGGGCAAGGTTCCACATTAAGATTGCCCTTTAAAGAGGCACTGTGAGAGTAAAGTCTACCCCTAGAACACACCGCATTATACCGGCCAAGTCCCAAACCCAGGCCTCTCAACGCGGAGTCCAGTGCACTAACCATGAGGCCACTGGGCCTCCCACATTCCCTTCCACATACTTGACTGTTCTCGCTAAAATGATAAAAGTGTGTGAACATGGTGATATGCCTTATCATTGATCCTTGATTACACTGAGCATGGGAGTCATTAAGTAAAAAAAGTAACTTCTATCAGCAGAGTATTGATCAATATGTTGAGTGACATCCTTTGCCTCTTGACATGTTACACAGTGATTGGTTGACAAGCAGCCAATTATTTACACTTGCCCAACACTATACCAACACTTGGTCTGCTCTGTTACTATGTTCTATCTTCTCTACTCAAATATTAACTTATTTTCTCCAGCCTTTTGACAGGGACTCTTGGTGGCCATCATCTGTTCTTGACTTTTCATGCATGCAAAATTTATCTATGTCAAGTACTGTTTGCTTTTCAATCTTTATTGTAGAACTGCAAAATGTGCCACATTATGCCCAATAAAGTGATGTCACACATTTTTTTCATTTCTCTGCAAGCAGGCACTAATTATTAACTCTGCTGAATGAACATTTCCTTGCCTGCAGGAAGATTTAGTATAAGTGAGGTCTGCCTTGGGTCTAGCACTGACAATGAGCCTTTGAAGATGCTCACCCGCCAGTGGGACTACTACTCACAAACTCAAACTCTCTTGCATGAAAAAGAAATGCTCATGTTGCAGCAGCTGGATATCTTTTTTACCTTCGTAATTCTCTGTTCTGTTGTCCCGTCTAATAATCAAAGAGGAAAAAGCCGAGAATTAAAAAAAAATTTAATGAACTTTAAAATAAGTTTTAACAAATGCTGACTAAGATTATCTAGTTTGAATCAAAAGTTTTTCAATATGCAAGTTGTGACATGGCACTTGTTCACTATGACAAAACCCTATTGTATGTGTACATTAACATCAGTAAGCCTCTTTGACTGATTTGTCAATTTTCTCTTCATGAGCTTGTGTATAAAGATTACATTGTCCATGAAAAAAAATATTACATTATCTGTATTGATTAACAATACCAAGAATGGATCTGGAGGGCCTCTATGTACATCTCGCCAAATGTAGTTTAATTCATTCATGAGGATTCCAATCTAAAGGGGAAACGTACGTGTGTGATAAACATCTTACATGATACATGTGTAAACACTGGCAGGAGAAAGTTGTCAAAGAATTTTTTTCACAAATTCACAATTCATGGGATTTTTCAAAGCCAAATCTGCCTACACAATCATGCACCTGCATGCAAACCCATTAAACCCATCTTCCTCAGATAACTGCAACTCAACCTCTAAAAATATACATTGTATCTCAGAAATAAACATAGTGATCAAGTTTCAAAGGAAAACAAAAACCAACTGTTTCCCACGAGACCATAAGGTCTTCAAACTAAAAAGTGTACTTTCCTCTAGACTTCAGTAGGATGCAGGCATGTTTCTTTGGCAAATCTATACAGTCACAGATATTTGAAAATAAGTCATGAGAAAATTGGTGTACATACCAATTGGTGCTGGTCATTAACAGACAGGCCAGTAATTCCCTCCTTTGGTGTTAGTCTGGGATGAACTAGCTTTGCCAAAGCACTGAATGAGGATGGTGGCCGTTTGACTGCATCCTATCCGTGAAAAAACCTCTGATTACAAACTTTATTTCTCAGAACTTAAGACAGACCTTGAATTCTCAATGATGATTTTCCTCAACAATAACCCATTAACAATAATATGTTTTTAATATCCAACTACACTTACACGAGTACAAATAAGGCCATAGATGAGTACAAATATCACGCGGTATTTGTAGTCATTTATTGTAGAGTACCAGTTAAACAGGTTTTCTTGCATCGCGCAAGCAAAGAATTGAATTGTAGCTACCAAAAAAAAAAAGTGGCGGACAATTTGAATCATATTTCCGATGATGAAGAGTCAAAATGGCTGGCAAATATAGATCCAAGTTTATTAGATGAATCGAACGAAGAAAAACAGCTTGACAACCAGAAAATTTCTTCATTTAATGAAGAAAATAGAAACAGCAACACAAGAACGCGCCAATTTCGTTCCGCTTAGCATACTTCTGTCACGCACTCCCCATAAATAAATACATCCACGAAATTTGCCCCCTGAAACAACAGTTCGGCATGTTGGATAATAAATAACTTATTAGAAGTTTTGTTGTGTAGTATCGCTGAGTATTTATACTCTTTATTTGTATTTTGACTTGCCCTACGGGCTCGTCAAAATACGGCACAACTTGTAAAAATACTCAGCGATACTACACAACAAAATGTCTAATAAGATATATTTATTATCCAACTACACTTCGCAGAGTACAAATAACGCCATAGATGAGTACAAATATTATGTGGTATTTGTAATTGTCTCTCTCCTTTTAATTATGTTGTTCCTTGGTCTTTTATTTTATTATTATTATTATTTTATTTATTTATTTATTTTTTTTTTATTTAGTCAAGCGTGCGCTATTTACATTTTTTGCGTTTTTAACATGCAAATGTAACGGAAGCCCTGACACATAATTTGTAACGTACCTTAATATAAATTCAAATGTACAACCGTTAAATGCCCATTTACAACTGAAGATGACATGAGAATGTCGAAACATGTCTTGTAAATGTAAACTCAAAGTTGTTGTTTCTTTTTTGAGAGTTATTGTCACTCTGCCATCTTTACATCCTTACTGTAGAGTATCGGTTAAGGAGGCTCAAAAGGGTTTTCAACAATTAACAGCAAGCGCCAATCAGTAAAAGATATCAGGACTGTCAAACTTATCATCAGGATAATTACTCGACATATGCATAACACTATGTTAGGGCAATCTTTTAAGGGGTTCGTCAGGCATTATCTGTTGCCATGGCAACAGTACAGTAGTGCTAAAAGACCCTCTAAAACTCAGTTTTTAAAAGATATCTCAAAAACCAAGTCGGTGACCTAGTTTTTTTTTTCAAATTTCTTAAACGTCATCACATTCTCTACCTGTATACGTGATATAAAAAAAAACTACCTAGTAGAACTTGAATTATTTAGGAAAATGCTGTTTTAAAATGTAAAAAAATTTCCACTAGATAAATTTTTTTAAAATTTTCTTCAGGAATGCGTAATGATGTAAATAATTTGTATACAAAAAATCAGGGTAGGTCACCAAACTAATTTTCGAGATATTAGTTCATCAACTTAGCAAGGTTTATTTCCGGTTTTTGCAATTCTAGCTTACACTTTTATATCCGGTCACGCGTTTTTAACTATACCGCTGACTCACAGGCTCATTTTCGCGAGGACGAGTTCATGTCCACGCGATTAATCGATGTATGCCCTCAGAGCGGAAAAATCGTTCATCCTGAAGATGGATTCACATTGTTTTGTAATTTTACACCTTCCTGAAAAATAAGTCATCATATGAGACTCAGACTGCTTACTGTTACGACAGTTGGAAATGAACTCCAGAGAGAATTCTCTAGCAGAATTCGATATATGATGACAAGTTGATTTTGCAGATGGCGCCAATGCCAGTACTCCATTGAGGCCGGTAATGTTGAGTTTCTCATACACAGATTGTAGTGTAACATGAGACAACCCAGCATCTGCCAGCTTCTGGACCATGTTTGTCAAAAGATGAAGCTTTCCATCAAACATCTGGATGGTATCTTGTCGTTGTTCCGAGAAGATGGCTTGATCGAAGGCCTCATTCAGCGATACACATGCATTTACCATGATTGACCTATATAATTATTGTTCATGTGCAATTTGAAGTGGAGGAGTGAAAATAATTTGTAGTGAAAAGAATTTGCTTTAACGTCTTCCAGATTGTCATGAGCATCAAACTCAGTGGAAATTAGGGTTTCGTATACGTCAGTAATTTGTTGGTCGTCGCAGATTTCGCAAATTTCTATAATTTGCGAGGTACTAGAGGTATGAACAAGACTTGGCTTCATTTTTCTTTTTTTTCTCTTTGCCACTGCCATAACTGTGAACTTTCATTATTCTATTTTAAATGGAAAACAAAACAAATTTTGCAATCCTTTCTTAACAAATGCGAGTTTGCCTTTTCGTAGTTGTAATTTACAGTTTATCGAGGGAAATATCAACAATCTTTCTCACAAGTTTAAGATAAATATTTTATTTTAATATTACCGTCTGTTGTTGAATTAGAATTAATTTAAAGTCTCATCTCCTTTTTTCGATCCCTTGTTTACTGAAAATTATGTTTATTTTTATAGCAACATTTACACTTCTCCATTTCTGTTCATAAAACTGTCAATGTTTACAATCCTGGATCCAACAATGATTTCATTTTCCTTTTCATCTTCCAGTGAGTTGTTTAGGAAAGTTCTCAGTCATTTCATTTTATTAGGAATCAAATACAATGCGAAACAAATCGTAGCACTCAGAGGTATCCACTTAAATTTCTCGCGCAACAAAGTAAGACCTACCGAATGCACTCAACACGACTTCATTGATGGGGTGTTCACTTCACCATCCTCCTTTAGCTTGTTAAATAAAATTTTATTGACCACTTTCGGCAAGAACCCTGCCATCCGAACATTTTCCTACCTGCTTTCAAGAAGTAAACTTTCCATTTTTGTTTCTCAAATAATCACTTCCGCTGGAAACAATAGAGCTAGAGGTACCCGGCAATTTTGAAACGCTCATGGCAGCCATGTTTGTTTACAACTCACCTGCGGATCTGATTGCGCGCGCCATCGCTTATTTCTCTCGCGAGTAATAAGCTTGCGTGTATTTTGGAATCCATTCTCCCCACGGTCAAAAAAACCCTTTCGAGCCTCCTTAAACAGGTTTTCTCGCATTGCACAAGCGAAGAATTGAATTGTAGTTAAGACAAAAAAATGGTGGACAATTTGAATCATATTTCTGAGGACAAAGAGTCAGAATGGCTGGCAAATAAACATCCAAGTTTATTAGATGAATCAAACAAAGAAAAACAGCTAGATGACCTGGAAATTTCTTCATTTATTGAAGAAAAAAGAAACAACCACACGACAACACGCCAATTCCATTCCGCTTCGGATACTTCTGTCACGCACTCCCCATAAATAAATATCTGCGAAATTCGCCCACACTGAAATAACAGTTTGGCGAGTTGGATAATAAATAACTTGTTAAATGTTTTGTTGTGTAGTATCGCTGATTATTATCCAACTACAACTAGATGAGTACAAATAATGCCATAGACGAGTACAAATATCACGCTGTATTTGTACTCATCTACTGTAGTATCAGTTAAACAGGTTTTCTCGCATCATGCAAGTGAAGAATTGGATTGTAGTTACGAACAAAAAAAAAAGTGGCGGACAATTTGAATCAAATTTCCGACAACGAAGAGTCAGAATGGCTGGCAAATATAGGTCCAAGTTCATTAGATGAATCGAACGAAGAAAAACAGCTTGATGAGCAGAAAATTTCTTCATTTAATGAAGAAAATAGAAACAGCGACACAACAATGTGCCAATTCCGTTCCGCTTTGCATACTTCTGTCACGCACTCCCCGTAAATAAATATCCGCGAAATTCACCCCCACTGAAATAACAGTTTGGCGTGTTGGATAATAAATAACTTATTAGACGTTTTGTCGTGTAGTATCGCTGAGTATTTTTACTCATTATTTGTATTTTGACGAGCCTGTAGGGCTCGTAATACTCAGCAATACCACACAACAAAATGTCTAATAAGATATATGTATTTTTACTCATTATTTATATTTTGACGAGCCCATAGAGCTCATCAAAATACAAATAACTTCATTTGGCACAACTCGTAAAAATACTCAGCGATACTATACAACAAAACGTCTAATAAGATATGTATATCCCTACTTACCGGATGACCAAGGGTTACTTGTATGTTAGATCAACTTTTCTACACATTACGCACAAGAGAGTGCAGAAGACATTCAAGGTGCTTCACCAACTCTACTGTACTGTACAAAAATTCGTCGAATGTACCTCAATTGGTGTTAATGGTCTTTCAACTTCAGGATTCTCATTTCCAATATCTTTCAAGAATGGAAGATGGTATCACAAAGTTAATACATTTTCAGTATACAGCTGCAGTTGTTTATCACATGTTTCTTTGAAATTCTTGAAATTACAAGAATTTTCTCAAAACATCCACGAAGGTTCTTTAAAAAGTTGAAAGTAAAAAGGGGAGGGAGGGGCAGTATAACCATTTGGTTTTGTATACAGCGACGGACAAACGAGAAATCGTTCAAAAAACACCTCATCTTCTAGAGCAGGTAGATCTCCCTGCAGGAGAGCAACGTTTTCACTTAACTGAAACTGTAAAGCCAACTGTTCAATGCAATGTAATTTATATGAAACAATGCAAAAACTGTAACGTAGATTACGTTAGAAAAAAGTTAAACGGAGACCTTGACAAACAAGTATCTGCAATCACACTCAAACACAGCCGTCTCCTACCTGCTCCATCTTGAGGTTCAAATAGACTTAGTGGTCCCACAAGATTCGTAAACTTGGTGTGAAATTCCCTCTGTTCACGGAAACACAACACAAGCAACTAAGGTAAATAATCTTGTCTCTGCTAGTAACAAATTAAGTAAAAGGTTTAACTGGAGGTAGAAGTCCCAAGAACGCATGACGGGCATTATACAAAATTTAAAACTTACAGAAGTGAATGGTGGTCTTTCCAGCTGATAAAGTCTATCTGTTTTTGACATTTTGATGTTACGACTTTTCACTCATAAAATTAGAAAGTTCAAAATGGCGCATCGTACCTCACTATAGCAACACGAGCAGGTTCCAAGCAGGTAGGGCTGGTAGGGAGAGTTTGACCTGAGGAGGGTAGAGGGGAGTTTCACTATTGTCACCTGCAGCACTGCTGTAGACACTGGTACGCCGGACAGGAGACCGTACAGCTGAAGATTGTCATTACAATATAATAGTGCAAAATATAGAAGATGTTAGGATGCTGCTTGGTGGTTTTAAAACCTAGCTTTTAATAGACATTCCCAAAACATTTACACTTCCTTTCCGGACGCAAAACAACGCAGGCGCAATGACATCATACCTCTAAAAGGTTAAAATGGAGGATAACATCGGCTGAGGCAGCAATTCTTTCCTTTCACGATTTGTTGGACTTTGGCTCATGATGACTTCTTTTCAAAAGACATTTCGCAAAAGTGGAAGTCGTAAGTGTTTGTTTCTTTTCTCCCTGTAAACCCCCCAGCTAAGAAATCGATAGAAAACATGAAATTGTGATGTGAATTTGACTATACGTGTGTAACAGTGCAGAAATAAGCATCAATTCTAGAATAATGCCTGCCGATCTAGCCTAAGGTATACAACACACATCTAGAATACCTTAGAAAATTGAGTATTACATGCTCTATGTTACACATATGAGCATCAAAAAGTGAGATTATGTAACGTTTGTTCTTGTAATAAACTCATCTTCAGATCATGCAGAATTTCATTCTCTGCAAGGAGTCGAGGTCAAAATTGGAGAGAGGTTCAGACCGCCGAAAAAGGTAAATAGGGTTACTAGTACCTCTCGATATGTTTTTTTTTCGCGTAAGCCTGTAAGGTACGCAATCACGTAAGCAAACTATCAACATTTAAACATGCAGGATTTGAAATGGTTGAACCCGTGATTATCAGCAGATCATTCATGAATGTATATTTTGATCGCCCTGTAAGGTAGGTTTAGTTATTCTAAATATAACGCAAGAACTACTCCTGTCAAAATTTAATATTGTCACTTCATTTGAGTTATGACTGAGCATTAGAGAGCTTTTTCTATGCTTACAGAGCCTCAGCTAAAGAGAAAAGGTAGTTGAGAGAAGGTGTGAGACAGTTATGCAGGAGTTATGTAAATCTGAGATGCAGTAGAGGGTTTACATTACTTTTGAGAATTCTTTCAAACCTTCAAATGTTTAGAAGGGGTGTCATCTTTATAGAAAAAGTCTTTATAAAATATTTTTCAAAAAGTTGTGTGAATCTGCTGAAGATGGGCTGTACTGCGCTTTGCAGATCAGGCATTTAGATCTGGCTTTTACATCATTCAGACACTCTAATTAGCCAGTGAAAGTAGGTGAAGTACCTCAGTTGATTTATTAGTGTGGTTTAACTTCAGGTAACATTACCTGTTGGATGGCAGCAAAGAGATCCCTCGGTTGTCCTAAGTGTAATGGTAAGTGGTTAAGTTAGAGTAGATATTATTATAATAGTAGTTTTGTTGATGTTACTTCAAGAAAGTGCCAGCCTTTATTTTTTAATATATCCTACAATTGAATCCTACATACAGGAATTGAAAAATTCAAGTGCAGTGGAATCACCTGTATACTTGTACAAGTATATGTTGTAGTTCAATTATATACACAAACTATGTTTTTGTGCAAGGAAAAGAGGGTTAAAAGAGGGTTAAAGAATTAAACTCAAATGTAAAAATTTACTAGGAGAAAATGTTTCCCATATTCCATCTCTATAGCTTTCTCTTTAAATGTCTCGATACATATGTTTCTTTGCCTTCTTTTCTTGTAGTATGACTTCAGTCTTGAGAAAGATGTCATTTCTAAAGCAGATGCCTTAAAGGCTTCTACAAAAACAGAGGTGCAATCCTCACCTGAACCTCATGTGGAAAGTTCTTCATCAGACACTCCTTCTGGTCAAAATTTAGTGTTTTCAAATGTTGGAAGTGAGATTCTTCAACCTGTAGTTGCTCCTGGATTAGGACATAAAAAAAGTGATAGCTTTGGGGGAAAAGGAAAAAATGCATTTGACTTGGCAGATTTTGAGGGTGACACATCAACACCATTCGAACTTGTGGAATTGCAAACAATAAATGATATGGATGAACTAAAAAATGTTCTTCAACCTAACATTATAAGGCCAGCTACCACAGTGGAAAATCCATCCAACTCTCATGCTGATACAAAACTTAAGGCCTCTACAAGTGCTTCAGCTACTTCTATCAGTGTGTCTCCTCCTCAGAGCTCACTTATTGATATTACCGGAACAAATTCATGTAATAAACCTTCATCTGTCACTAAACCTTCAGACATAACAACCTCAACCAATGCCAACACAAGGGGTGCATTGCTAGTTGACTTTGGAGATTCAAGGACGTCTTCAAGTACTCCTCAAGTTCCAGCTGTAAATAGTGACTCAGTCACAACTACTTCTTTGTCTAGCACAAGACTTTTTCCTGAGAACAGGCCCATCTCCAGGGGTGGTGTGTTACCCCCAATTGGGCAAAGTGTTTCCTTGACAGGTTCTCAACAACTGCAAGGACAAACCCATTCACAAATTTTAACACATGCTGGTGAGAGTAGAGATTCATTTCAGGGTGGGATTTATAATTTTCCAAAAACTCCTCCATTGCAAGGGCAACAGCCAAACTCAATACCTCGAGATGCTAGAACACAACTCAGACAGAGCAGCCCTCCCTCAACTGTTTTTAGTCCAAGAGAACCAGAGTCCATTGAACCTCAAGTGAGTAAACTGTCTTAATATAATATTATTTTGGTTTCGTCAACTGAGTGGATAATGTAAATAGGCCAGTATAAGAGTTTCTAAGGCTGACATTTCAAGTATCAGCCCTATATAAGAGCGAAAGGTTGGCCATTTCCTCTGACATATAGCTAATGCTTGAAACATCAACCTGTACAACATGCAGAACATGTACATACATGCAGAACTTTTTTGACTTTCCTCACTAATGCTGTTCAAAGATGATTTTAAAGTAAATTATTCCTGCTCACTAGATGTAAGGAGAAATTGTCAGTTTCGTGATGAAGGTGAAGACCTTCAGCTGTAAGTGTTTTACCTGAGAAATGATGGGAAACACTATTTTGTACTTGAACATTTCATCATCAGTTTGCATCTTTAACCTGGTGGTGTGCACACTCTGACTGCATTGCATCATGGTCATAAAACAGAAATTGAGTCATTTGCATCTTGATGTGTTCGAGTGAACTTCTTTGGTGGCAGCAAGATAGCATGAATATATGTGGATTGTAATGGAGATTCACTGTCTGTTGCTGTTCCTTCAAAAGTTAAAAAGTTTGACGGGCATGCACGACTCCCGTCATTTCTCCATGACGAATTCATTCCTAGGAGGCAACTGACGTTATTAATTAAGAAAGATTCGAAATTGCAATCTGCCTAAGAATACTTGACTTAAATGGCAACAGTTACACTTACAATTGATGGTGGGATGAATAATTTCAAAGTCGGAAATTATATTCGTAGAGGCGAGTTATTGAACATGGAATTGATCCTTGACAAGCAAATGCATATTAAGAGACAGAGACCTTGTAATACACGAACTTTTTCCACCAAGCGTAAATACGGGATTTGTAAAAGGAGAACCCCATGCCTCCTAAGAACGAATTGGTCTCGCTCCACATTTAGTGAAAACGTACAGAGTTTCAAAATACCCTTCGAGAATAGAGGAAACCTAGATGAGGGTTTTGAGAACGTATCTCTGGAGTTATTTCTGCAGGAAAGAAATATGCTTTAAAACGAAGAAAATAGTGCGTGCACAGAAGAAAATGTTGTCTTTTGTAAAACAATCTCATCCGGCTTTGCTAAACCTCAAGAACATACAGATAGGGAAATGACACCTCAAAACCAACCCTTATTATCAAATTGCAAAGGATAGTCATCAAGAGATATTCTAATAAGAGCTAAAGGTTGAGGGTAGAAGATTTAAAAACACTAGCAAATGGTAGGAGACGCACAGGCCTATCAACACCTTTTAACGGTCAACTGCCTTTTGCTTTCCAGCTTTCCGGTGTGTCACCTCACGCAAGGTAGAGGTTTTCATGGATCAAGTGACTCTTTTCATTGCTCTAATTAAACTGTCCTTCATTCAATGATCAAAATAGAAGATTTATCACACAACACTCACAATTAGTTAGTTTTCCTTCAATTAGGAAAGTAGATTTGCAACACGATTGAGTGCATATAATAAATGTCCTTGCAGTAGTAATGCTATGTAATGCAACACACCAAATGAAACAATGGGCTTTTTCGCTCCATTAAAGGGTCTCAAACACTATCACTTAAAATGCTTAAAACATTTGTACCATTGAAGCGTGTTTGAGCACGTTTTATCAGAGCTATTGAGGAAGGATCAAAGTGGCCATGCAAATCTTTGAAAGGCTTCAAAACTATAGCATACAATGAATTTGACCTTCTTGAAAACCAGTCTCAAATTACATGCTAAAAAACAGTGCTAGCATTTGTCCTTGAGAACGATAGAATACGCGACAAATACATACGAATAATAATTCTACACGTTCAGAATAATACCAAATTATATTTACCTATAGTGAAAGGAAAAGGAAACAGCCTAACTTTTTACAGAATGTTCAGTCAAAATCTGCTAATTTCTGCCTTTTTACCACCATATTGAAAATAATGCTACCACAACTCAATGCAATTGGAGTGCACACACTGCCTGATCTTCAACATTATCAGTACACATGACTGTTGTACAAGTACAAGGCTCTTTCAATTAATGATAATTCCAAAACATTGAAAGAAGACATTAATTATCTGATATATTTACTGATCTTCAGTATTTCACCTGAAGTTTAATTTTTTTGTACAGAGTCCAGGAGTGTGTGGGCATTATCCTTCTCCATTACCTCCAATTGGAAAGCTGGATCAAGGGCAAAGGACTGGTAAAGTTAGTGAAGATAGGTCCTCTTTACCAGATCCATGGCCTGTTTTAGAAGAGTCAGAAAAAGCATTTGTCAAAAATATTGCCAGCATGGGTTTCCCTCAGGCACGTGTTAGTAGGGCTGTGCAGAGACTGGGGATGAAAGACAGTGAGGTAATGTGTTAAGTACCTTTCCTTATCCATGGTGTTACATATATGCTGTACATATACCAGACCAAGAGAATAATAACTTTGATAAGAATTGAAGGGGTAATGATAAACAAATTTAATCCTCTGTCAGTGAGAGCATTTCAATGTGCTTTGTAGTGAGTGTTTTAAGAACACGTGTACATAGTGTTAAGAAAGAACTTAACATGGAATTATCTCAGTCTGCCATTAAGAAGTATCTTTCAACTATTAGGACATTGATAAAAGTTTGATTATGTACATGTATGCTGTCATTGACAGTCTTGCTTAGCAACCTGGCCGTTTAACAGGAAGTAAAAAAGATTTAGATACAGTGTACAGTGGAATCCCGATTTCTTGAACCCTCAGTTTCTCAAACCTCTCGACATCTTGAACCAAACCTTGTTTCCCTTGGATTTGCTTCACTTGTAATTTCACCCCCAATTTCTCAAACTCCCGATTTCTCGAACCAATTTGCATTTCCCCTGGAAATTCGATAAATCTGGATTCCACTGTATGTTAATCTACAACTGGAAATGAAAACTCAGTTTTAACATTTAACTCTGTAATTTACAGGTCATGGAATTCTTATTGGCTGTAAATGAATTGAGTGAAAAGAAATATCCTCCAGATACTGTTGAAGTTGCCCTCGCATATAATAATAATGAGAAAGCCAAGGTACTGAAATTGTATTGTGTGTACTCTGTTCTCTTTAATGGTATCACAGGTGTACAAATGCAACATACTCTATAACTTATACACGCTGAGGAAGGACTAGTCTTGAACTTGTACATAAGACTGTTGGGACTTTGGTCAGAATTTTGCTTTAGCTGATGTATGACTTAAACCCTGTTTAAAATCACTGGGTGATTTTCAATCAAAAAATACATGCCAAATTTCATCTGAGGTAAATATGTTCAGTTGTCCTCAGACTACTAATAATATTATTTTTTATAGAAAATGATCATAGCTGAAAATATTTAGAAATTTCCAAGAATATTGCAACTATTTCAAACATGTTCTGATTATATTTTAAAGTCGTCTTTGGGAGTTGATAAAAAACAGTCTGCAATGCTCTTCCTTCCACTACCAAAGGTTTTAGCTTACAAATAGTCATTTACAAGGACAAGTCTTCTCAGATCTAACTCAAATATACACACTGATTGCACTACACCTTTTAAAACAGTTTTTGAGTTAAGGCTGTGATAGCTTGAGTTTTTCTTCTAGAGGAGTAAAAATGGCAGGTCAGGTATGAGCTGGCAGGAGACTGGAGATTTTTGTGGTTTGGTGGTATAGCAAGACATGTTTTAACACATATACAAATGTAATTTCTAGTTATGTGCACATGTAGAGAAAGAGTTCCCATCACGAGGCTAGTAATTTCAGCCCAAGGTGTTCACCTCCTCTATGTGTAAGGTGGAACAGGCTTATAATTCCCTCTCCCCCTCCTTTTTGCCTTTTGCATGGGGAAGAAGATTGGATTCATCATTTTAAATGTTCATGGCTTAGTCTCAAAGATTTTTCTCTGGAAATGATGATCTTGAGGTTAAAAATTATGAACAAAACATTCTGTCTTGGACTTCATTATCATGTGTTCATGTAACTAATCATTGGCATTCAACTCTTTTCTGCTCACAGGCAGCTGAATTTCTTGAACTAGTGAAGAAATACAAAGACTTTGGCTTTAAGGAAGATAACATACTGAATTGCCTGCAAGCTGCTAATAATGATGAAGAAAAAGCTTTGGAATATCTTATTAGTCTTGGGTCCACATAGCACAAATCAATTTTACTGAAAGTTCAAGTCTAATGTAAGATATGAGTCAATTCTTAATTGTATTTAAAGTTTAATGCAGAGTTGACTTTTGTGTTTAGTTATTTTGGTATTTTCTCAATACATGTAGTTATTTACCCTAAGCCAGATTCCACAGTTATTATGAAAGCAAACTGACAAAAGCTCTTGGTCCAGTTGTTCAAATGGATAAGGCTACCTAACTGGTAAATCACTCTCCAGTGGGTAAGTGTCCCCTAAACCTACTTGTTGCATTGTCCTATTATTTGGCCCTGGTCTTGACCAAGTCAAACCTCACTGTCAGTTGGTTGACTACTGTTTGACTGATTAATGACCATTTAGCAAATCATGTGTTGGCTTCGGAAGCCTGTCATACACATGATCATTACCCTGTCCATCCATCAATTGATTGATGAACATTCAGTTGTAATATTATTGTTTATTTTTCTCTTAGTTGAAAGCAAGAGTAACATGATATTTTTTCCTTTAAGGTTCCCTTGCTGGAATGGTCTACAGACTATTGCTAAGGAGGAACATCGCTGCAATAGCTAAATTCTTTAAGAACTAACTGTTAATACTAAAACAAAATTGAGTGAAAGTTCTAGTGTACATGAAGATGATTATTTATCATCCTTGAATTGCTAGTCTGCTATTCACCTTCATGACTGGGCAAGACTACATGTACTGTTTATGTAAATAATCTTCTAGCAATTAATGATTTGAGAAATACAGTAAATGAGTTTGTCAAGTTATTCACAAGTTAGTCTCTTGGAATAGGCGACGCATGCTAGACCAGTCAAATTTATTTGAATCCCCACCAGTTGCTCAATATCAGTAATTGTTCATGGGCATCTTGTCAGGCATTAAAGCTGCTTTTGATCCAAATGCAGATCACCATGATTCCTACATTTTTAGAATCATACCTTTTAAGTCTGTCAAAAATTAGTTTAAAATAAAACTGCATTCTAAACTATCCTCAAATTAGCCAACCGTGTTATTTGATCATTGATTTGTGCGAACAGTGTCAAGAAGGTTTATGGCTAGCAATGGGAAATATGGATTTTCTCGACACAATGTACGTATGCAGAAATGTCAAGGTCTACGATTTAGTTAGTTTAGACTTTATCTTCATCTAAACAGTCCTGAGGTATCGTTGTTTACATAAATTTGATTCCAGCCAGAGAGCTGAATGAAAATTTTTGACATTTTTGTGGGGCTGGTTTGAGTTAACTTAAAGTGCATGTTAACCAACTGGACACGCCGCACGATGGCTGAGATGCTTTTTTTTCAGTAATGGGTCGCAACAACAAGAACCATTAATGTGGTGTACAGTTTTTGTAACTGCTTGGGCTATTTATTATTTACGAAGACGCTTACCGTTAAAAGGAAAGTAACGCATACATGGGCGATGAAGGTTGGGTACATCCTTTCACACTAACTGCAGCTTTTATTTAGATTTCTCTCTATTACGTAAAGTTTTTGTATGTTCAAGTACACTAGTTCTATCTTTTTTTCTAGCGTAGATGTTTTACTTTTTATTCCGAAATAATGTACAATGCACAGGCCGTAGTTGTAAAACTTGCTCAGAAGGCTAAAACTTGCTCAGAAGGCTATTACTTGTAATTCAATGTGTTCACCCTTTCTTCTCAAAAAGTTTCCTGAATTAAAATATATGGCTGAGAAATTACAAAAGAAAAACAAACAAATCATCTCAAAAGATAAAGTAATGAAGCGTTTTCTCTGTATCTTAACTCACTTGTGGTGCTGCTTAGTGACGTCGACGGCGGCCTACCGTAACTCTACGTCTTGGCTGTAATTGCAAATGGATTGCAAGACATATTTACGTTAAGCAAGCAATTTTGTTCTCTACCGGTGAAAGCTTTCTCTTTAGTTGTCTCGAGACGCTTCCGTTCAGACCGACGCGTGAATGACACAGCTAGAGGAGTTGGAGTAAAAGAATAAAACACTGAGAATAGCGGCGCAAAGTGTTTGTTTCCATTCATTCTCGATCAAAGCTAATCTTTCGAAGGTTCAGATAAAGATTATCAATCCCTAGTAAAACACGAGAAGAATTTACTTCTGCAAGACCCATCTATTCCCAACAGCAGAGTGAGGGAGACATTAAAGTTGCCAACTTTGGATGAAACTTCCTCGGGGATTTGGAAAATGTTGTCAGCCGCTATTTCTTCCTCTAAATGTTAATATTTTCCAAAATTATGGCTCAATAGAAATTGTTAGGGGGATTCCAATGGTTGATTCGTAGGAAGAGAAAGGTGTATAACTCGAAGGGTGAGTCGTCTGCCTGTTTACCATGGCTAAACTGGGTAAACAGAGCTTAACTTGGCTGAACCGTGATGTTATCCACTAAACGGCACTTGTTCTCATTCTGCTTTGTTTATGACTCGCATGTCCTTAGTCAAATAGCTTGTGTTGCCGGTTTTATGGTTTAAGTGAGGAGCTTCGCAAAGCAAGAAATGAATAGATGATGGAGAATACAACATGGCGCAGCTCAAAGGCGAACTTGCGAGTTTGTGAAGAGAAAATAATACTAGAGCACGCCGTTATGGAAATACCCGAGAGGTCTGGGTCCGAGGTTCTCGGCCGAGTAAGATCTAATTAGTTATTCATACCGTGTAGGTGCGCGAGGGTAACTTTTAGGGTTAGGGTTAGGGTTAAATCCGTGTAGGTGTAGGAGCGGTTTTTAGGGTTAGGGATAAATCAGCGTAGGTCTAGGGCTAAATTTCGCATAGGTTCGTGAGTAGGGTTTCAGTTTTTAAAAATTAACGGTACAAAAAGTACAAAGGTAACAAAAGAATCAAAGATGACGGAGGAATTAAGTACAACATTTGGTTTTTTGCATATTATTTATTTGTTCACACAGCACGATATCTGATTTGTAAATAGGCGACATAAGCTAGAAAAGCCGCCATCGTGTCTCTGTATAACTGATGGAAAGTTGAATGTTCTCCCACGTTTGAATCATAGGTTTCAATTTCGTCAATGTATTTAGTCACTTGTCTGCGTATTTCACAAAGATCTTTTGAGGTAGCTTTTACTTTTACAATGGCAAATAATTCGTCTTGGATCGCTCCGGCCCATTGGGGGTTCTGTTCAATTTCTCCGTTCAAATGAGCTAGAAACAAGTCTTTAGTAGAGGTCATTTCTTTGTCTAAAAGTGGAGGAGAAAGCCAACTGCTGTCTCAAAGACCCTAGATTGAACAGGTACACTTGTTTGTATTGCGTTTAAAAAATGAGTGTCGTTTAAAACGCAAGTTTGGTAAACAAGAATAGACACGCAAGATTTTTGCATATTTCACAAAAGACGGTTACTTGTCACACAACACGTTGTCATACAAGGACTTTAGAGCGAAGAACTTGAAAATGAGTGACATAGACCAAAAATGAAGGCATCAGTTGACAGTATAACCGATGGAATGTATTTTTTTCTCCCACTTCTTGGTCGTAGGTTTCAATTTCCTTGATGTAGGGGGTAACTTGTTTGCGCATGACGCCGAGATCATGTGTAGCGGTTTTTTTCTTTGACTATGGCTAATAATTCATCTAATATGGCTCCTGCCCATTGAGGGCTTTCTTTCATGTCTTTGCCCAAGTGTGTTAAAAAAGAGTTCTTTAGACGACGCCAAAAAACGGTTATCGCACCAAATTAGTGACATGACAAAGTCAGGAGGAGGAGGAATCTTACGAGCATTATAACGCACTGCTCAATCTGTAAGAGATGTACGATCGTAAGACACAGGGATTGACAAGCTGTCAAAGTGTTCTGGTAGACCTTGTCGCTATAAACTCTTGGTCAGTATTATGATGTCTGACTTTTACGATTTCTCCTGGGATTGCGGTCAATGCGAATGGTGTGTACTAAAAGAAGAAGAATAGAGAGAGAAGCGTTTTGGCAGGAAAATTTAAAAATAATAAAAGCACTCTAGAAACCAAAATGGATAGACGAAATACGAGTGTTTCTTATGAATGATACACAGTATCACGCAACTACCCATACCGGTTCTAGGACAATAGAGTATCCACACTTGAAAATTAGAAGGAAATGTATAAGAGATGTAGGAAGGAAACACAAATTAAAAGCGTTGAATAAATCCTGGTTTAGGGTTAAATTGCGTAGGTTATAGGAGCGTGTTTTATTTCATAATTTGAAAAAATAAAGGTCATCTAAGATGGTGTGAAACAATAAAAATAATGAAACCTAAGATAGTGTTTAATCCTCCCCTAGGGAAAATGATTTCAAGATAAAATGAATATTAAAAAAACGTTCATTTTAGAATAAAAGGAAGAAAATTGTCGTGACCAGGATTCGAACCTGGGTTATTGCGGTCACTCACAGGACCACACCCCTAACTCTCACCCTAAGCCCAATTCCCTAACCCACTTATTACTATATTAAAATCAAAATAAAAACCCTAACAGTCAAACATCAGAGTGAGACAAACAATGGAAACAATAAAACGCAAGATGGCGACTCATACTTCCAATAGTAAAAGTGATTTCAAGATGTCATTAGCATTCGTATCGAGTAAAAAAAAAATCGAGAATAAAAGAGGTTTGTTTCCGCCTAAACCCTATGTGAATAATTCATCCCACTCCAATAAAATGAAAATAGTTCGGATGGTGATCACTCAGTTCATGAGTATTCAAAATTATCTGAAAATGAACAATGGGTCGTTCGAAGTATAAACAGGCGATAGCTTTTTTCTCAATAAAAATGTTTACTTTAGTTCAAATCTTAATTAAAAATAAACTGTAACGCGCGAGTGTGATCACTAGCAGTGACGAAAGTGTTTTAAATTTTATACAAAATTCCGCAAGTGAGGGAAATAACAACGATACATCGACGCAATTCAATGAGAATGATTCGAAGAGAGATATTTAAATCTACCGTTTAAAAAATTATCAGAAAAAAATCGAACGAAAAGGGTATTCAAAAACGCAGCACCATGCTCATGAATATTCCTATTTCTCGGGAAAAATTAATGAACCATAGAGCATACAAACCGGGGGAAAATACGAAATGCCAGCAGGCGTTGTAACCTAGGTAGTCTCATTATTATCTGACCGTCAAATTTTAATCAAGTCATAGCATCCTTACCTGTTTTTCGGATCAAAGTCAATGACCTGTCTGTCGAAATTTTTTCCGAGTTATGACGTGTGTCAATCAATGATAGACCAATGGAAATCTAGCAATGGGTGTATAAGAGTGGCTATTAGTCGGAATGGTATGATCATACATGGGACCAAAGTGATGATGAAGAAAGTTCGATTTCATCCAATCAGACAAGTGGTGTATCTCACTAAAATTCACCCCTACATAGAAGTCGAAGAGAAGATAAATAAAATCAAACCGTTCCTGGATGCTCCGTTTAAACACAAAATAAAAGCGGTAAAAGAGAGGCAACATAGCAAGTACCTATATACAAGCACGTTTTACACAAAACCTCGACATCTATATGTGATAAAGCGATTGGAAGAATTACAAGGACCATAATCCAAAGACTTATTTAGCTCATATGATATGGACTTCCTTTACATGTGACGAAACATGACTAAAACGTGGAAACATTGCCACGGTCGCTACGCGACCGCATTCCGGACGCGCGCGCAGCAGCAGGAAAGAGGAAGAGAAGGAAAGAGTGTACATAGAATGATATAGTATCACTGTAATAAACTGTTTTGAACTGTCACATTTGTTAGTGGTAATGTCTTACCGCGAGTGTATATGAGTCCCACGAACTGAGTAAAGTTGAGGAATAAAATGACTAGAACGAGTGAGTCCATGCGAAGAATAACTTATATTACTTGAAGAAAGAGTGTAAATAGTTATGACATGTGTCAATCAATGATGGACCAATGGAAATGCAGCATAGAGTGTATAAAAGTGGTTTTGAGCAAGCCAAAAAAGCATCACTAACGAAAACATGCCTAAAGTAGAGACATATGTGGCTGTCATTGCAAAGGCTATTCTAAGTTCTAGCCAACTGGTTTCATTTTTAGTGAGGGATCGAGTCGACGGTATTAAGTTTAGTACAGTAAAAGGGGGGTATGTTCCCGAATCAAATTTGTGACTTCATTGAAGCAAACTTCTCGATATTCGTGAGAGAGAAAGAGAGAAGAGAGATTGATTGGAGACATAACGTGAGCTGTACTCTTTCGCGTATGAAGTGTTTTGATAATGGAGAATATGGAAGGACCGTGATTCGTCCAGATCACCCATGGAAGTTTAATAAAGATAACGAGTAAGTCTGAGTGTTTAAAACAATTATCACAGAAATATAAAATATATTAAAATGTATGATTTCCTTCTCATGTAGAGTTTTCGAAAAGAAGAGAAAGCAGCGAGCAAAGAGAACTCGTCCTTATAAGTTAAAAGAGAAAATCCCAGCACCCTCCTTTACTAACAGAAATGGCTGTAGAGCACATGTCTGCAAAGACAGGTCCATTGAACACACTGGTAGAATCGAACACAGAGGTGTCACAGGTAACACCCAGAGAGTTTGATGTGATAGAAGTTTCTAATAACGGAGAAATAGTTGGACTAGCAGATGCTGTACATTTGTAAACTTAGCATAGTCATAAATAAAATTCGACAAAAAATTGTTTACAACATGATTTTATTTGTCTTTGTTTCGCGTAAACATACACGTATACTATGCCCCTACTACAGTGATTGCACAGTGTTCATTTCCTCTTTTTCGTCATCATCATCATCGCTTTCATCTAATAACGGTTTGTTGATCAGACGATTCAATAGGAATTTTCTCCTGTCCACGGCAGCCTCTAATGCCTCCTCCCAATCCATACCGTCTTCATTCATCAATCGTTGAGCGGTATGCATGACTTGCCTATGTATTTTATCCTGTTTAATACGGTTATACCACTTTAGACGATGCAAGTATAACCTTCTCAACTTACGCCTAGCTAAAGGTAAGAGCGAATTGTCATTCTCGGATGTCCCCTCTTTTTCCTGTTCTTCTTGTTCAGCCAAAGTTGTTTTCATATCATCTTTCACTTCCTGTTTCCTGTTTCAATTCTAACCACGGATTCACAGTGACATTATCATCATCATAATCCTCACCGTCATCCTTGTCTTTATCTTCACCTTCACCATCATTGTCTTCATCATCTGAGTTTTCAGGCTCTTCATCTTCTTCTAGTGGTTCGCCAAAGACATCTAGATCCTGAGAATTATCAGTCATGGTCACACACACACGCACTATAAGTTTTCTTGATGTGTACTTGCTGGTGGTTGTTCCTAAATGATTTCTGAACAATGTGTAGGGTTGTTTTAAAGTTTCACTTTTCTAGGATACAATCGCATACATCCTTCATGTGTCAAAAGATGACTGAATACGCGGTGAGCATCCTTACTAGCAGGATGTAAATCCAGGGTGATATACCCATAGGGTCGTTGAGTTGCCTCAGAATACACTTGCATAATATCTTGCCATTCCATGGGAAAGGCTTGTAACAATAAATTTTTGAAACCCAATTGATCGCGTGGGTTTTTGAAAGCAACCACGTAATGAGCATTCCTTGAAATACTTTTTGCATATTTGCCAGGTGGAAACATATCTTGTTGAGTTGAGTTGCCTCAGAATGCACTTGCATAATATCTTGCCATTCCATGGGAAAGGCTTGTAACAATAAATTTTTGAAACCCAATTGATCGCGTGGGTTTTTGAAAGCAACCACGTAATGAGCATTCCTTGAAATACTTTTTGCATATTTGCCAGGTGGAAACATATCTTGACAAAGATAGATAACAGTAATGTTACGATGATGAGAATGTTTGGTGAAAAGGTCTAACACTTCTTAATCGTCTCCTCCTTCAGTCATAAGATCATCCATGACCAGTAATCCACCATCTTTAGGGAACCATTGCTTTAACTGTTCTTCATCGGGTAGGTTATCGTGAAATTTTATACCGTGTTGATGCATCTCACGGTATCCATCTTGCCAAGCACAGTAACAGTAGTGAATGACAGCAGGGGGTGGCGCAAACAATTCATCCAAATGTTGTAGCAGTAGTGATCTAGTGAAGCAAGTTTTACCGCATCCCGAAGGTCCCACGATTAATATGCTACTGGGTGATTTGAATTTGAATCCCTCACACCACGTTTGTGATAGATCGAACGACTGAGTCGGGTCTGTAGTCACGGGTGGAATGAAATGGGTATTTACAGTTGAAGGGAACCATTGATTTGGATTGACTCTTGAGTTCACGCATGAATTTTTCTCGTGACGCTCTTTGTTATCCGAACGCGTGAATGCTCTATTGCAGTAGCGGCAAAGGTGTGGCATTATCCGATCAGAAGTTTATCAAGGTATCACGACTCCCATTTTGTGTCACAGCGATACTAATGAAAAAATGTAAGGTTCTCTGCTTTTTATGTATTATGGTCTCACCACTTTCCCTAACCTATCACCGCCTCTTTACCCGTGTGTAAGATATCTTTATTCTCGCTAGATTTTGAGAATGTGTCTAACTTGGCACAGAGTTGATCGTATTTTTTCTGTAATTCAACCAATTCAGTTTTCACCCGTGTGTGGTGAGATATCTTGGGTGTCTTTTCTTTCCTGCCTTCCAGTACTTGTCGCTCACTTTGTCGCTGTTGTAGCAAGGATTGATATTGTTCTTTGTGTGCGGCAAGATTCTTTTCAATCTCTTGAATCGCTTGATCTAAGACCGTAATTCTATTTGATGGTATGTTTCATTGACACGTTTCTGAGTTTCAGGACTTTGCATCTTAGGGTAACTTTTCATTGATTTCAATCTTTTGGGGATCGTTCCATTCTCAGCATGTTTTTTATATTCCTTCAACACATTTTCCTGATACTTTACGCGAGCATGAACAGCATGCATTTTTTGTCGATACGACTTTAGAACCGCGGAAAGATCCTGAGTACTCGCCATCGTCCACACTCTGCGTGAGCAGGTAAGAAATGAGTGTGGAAGTAGACACTTCGAGTTTTATCATATTGTATACATCCTTCTCCGTTATGTCTAACAAACTTTAAAAGAACGCGCACTTTGAAATATTAATTATAATAACTCAAGGTGCGCGCTCATATAGAACCAAATGTTTATTTTTCTTATATACGAAACGGAACTGTCCATCTCGTTCATGTGGGATCGCATATTTTCTATTCTTCTTCCTCCTCCTCCTCTTTCCTCATCATGCTCATTCCTCCTCCTCTTTCTTCTTCCTCCTCATTCCTCCTCCTCTTCCTCATTCCTCCTCCTCATTCATCCTCCTCATTCCTCCTCCTCATTCATCCTCCTCATTCCTCCTCTTCTTTCCTCTTCCTCCTCATTCCTCCTCCTCTTCCTCATTCCTCATCCTCATTCCTCCTCCTCTTTCCTCCTCCTTCCTCCTCCTCCTCCTCATTCCTCTTCCTCTTTCTTTCTCTTCTTCCTCTTCCTCCCCCTCCTCTTTCTTCAAGTAATATAATTTATTCTTCACATTTACTCACTCGTTCTAGTCATTTTATTCCTCAACTTTACTCAGTTCGTGGGACTCATACACTCGCGGTAAGACATTACCACTAACAAATGTGACAGTTCAAAACAGTTTATTACAGTGATACTATATCATTCTATGTACACTCTTTCCTTCTCTTCCTCTTTCCTGCTGCTGCGCGCGCGTCCGGAATGCGGTCGCGTAGCGACCGTGGCAATGTTTCCACGTTTTAGTCATGTTTCGTCACATGTAAAGGAAGTCCATATCATATGAGCTAAATAAGTCTTTGGATTATGTTCCTTGTACTCTTCCAATCGCTTTATCACATATAGATGTCGAGGTTTTGTGTAAAACGTGCTTGTATATAGGTACTTGCTATGTTGCCTCTCTTTTACCGCTTTTATTTTGTGTTTAAACGGAGCATCCAGGAACGGTTTGATTGTATTTATCTTCTCTTCGACTTCTATTTAGGGATGAATTGGGCTTAGGGTGAGAGTTAGGGGTGTGGACGTGTGAGTGACCGCAATAACCCAGGTTCGAATCCTGATCACGACAATTTTTTCCTTTTATTCTAAAATGGACGTTTTTTGAATATTCATTTTATCTTGAAATCATTTTCCCTAGGGGAGGATTAAACACCATCTTAGGTTTCATTATTTTTATTGTTTTACACCATCTTAGATGACCTTTATTTTTTCAAATTATGAAAAAAAAAAAAAAACACGCTCCTATAACCTACGCAATTTAACCCTAAACCAGGATTTATTCAACGCTTTTAATTTGTGTTTCCTTCCTACATCTCTCATACATTTCCTTCTAATTTTTTAAGTGTGGATACTCTATTGTCCTAGAACCGGTATGGGTAGTTGCGTGATACTGTGTATCATTCATAAGAAACACTCGTATTTCGTCTATCCATTTTGGTTTCTAGAGTGCTTTTATTATTTTTAAATTGTCCTGCCAAAACACTTCTCTCTCCCCTGATTTCTTCTTCCTTTATTACACACCATTCGCATTGACCGCAATCACAGGAGAAATCGTAAAAGTCAGACATCATAATACTGACCAAGAGTTTATAGCGACAAGGTCTACCAGAACACTTTGACAGCTTGTCAATCCCTGTGTCTTACGATCGTACATCTCTTACAGATTGAGCAGTGCGTTATAATGCTCGTAAGATTCCTCCTCCTCCTGACTTTGTCATGTCACTAATTTGGTGCGATAACCGTTTTTTGGCGTCGTCTAAAGAACTCTTTTTTAACACACTTGGGCAAAGACATGAAAGAAAGCCCTCAATGGGCAGGAGCCATATTAGATGAATTATAAGCCATAGTCAAAGAAAAAAACCGCTACACATGATCTCGGCGTCATGCGCAAACAAGTTACCCCCTACATCAAGGAAATTGAAACCTACGACCAAGAAGTGGGAGAAAAAATACATTCCATCGGTTATACTGTCAACTGATGCCTTCATTTTTGGTCTATGTCACTCATTTTCAAGTTCTTCGCTCTAAAGTCCTTGTATGACAACGTGTTGAGTGAGAAGTAACCGTCATTTGTGAAATATGCAAAAATCTTGCGTGTCTATTCTTGTTTACCAAACTTGCGTTTTAAACGACACTCATTTTTTAAACGCAATACAAACAAGTGTACCTGTTCAATCTAGGGTCTTTGAGACAGCAGTTGGCTTTCTCCTCCACTTTTAGACAAAGAAATGACCTCTACTAAAGACTTGTTTCTAGCTCATTTGAACGGATAAATTGAACAGAACCCCCAATGGGCCGGGCGATCCAAGACGAATTATTTGCCATTGTAAAAAAAAAAGCTATCTCAAAAGATCTTTGTGAAATACGCAGACAAGTGACTAAATACATTGACGAAATTGAAACCTATGATTCAAACGTGGGAGAACATTCAACTTTCCATCAGTTATACAGAGACATGATGGCGGCTTTTCTAGCTTATGTCGCCTATTTACAAATCAGATATCGTGCTGTGTGAACAAATATATCATATGCAAAAAACCAAATGTTGTACTTAATTCCTCCGCCATCTTTGATTCCTTTGTTACCTTTTGTACCGTTAATTTTTAAAAACTAAAACCCTACTCACGAACCTATGCGAAATTTAACCCTAACCCCTCCTATGCCCACAGTGATTTATTCCTAACCCTAAAAACCCCTCGTACACCTACACTGATTTAACTCTAACCCTAAAAACCCCTCGTACACCTACACTGATTTAACCCTAACCCTAAAAACCCTTCGTACACCTACACTGATTTATCCCTAACCCTAAAAACCCCTCCCACACCTACGCGGATTTAACCTTAACCCTAAAAATTACCCTCGCGTACCTACACGGTATGAATAACTAATTAGATCTTACTCGGCCGAGCAACTCGGACCCAGACCTCTCGGGTATTTTCATACAGGCGTGCTATACTACTAAAAATTATACAAACATGTGTTTGTTCATATATATTAGTTTTCTTATATCTGTTGTCTATAAAAACTTGTTCAGATATTAAAGACAAAATTATTTTTTGAGTAACGCAAAAAGTACTTTGCAACTGGTTGATGTTCGTATACACGCCAAGCACCATATCAATCTATAATAAACTTGACGATTTGTGGTATTGATCATTTAAGAGTATCAAAAATTAGTATTACCATGTCATGAACACATATGGGAGTTACGTCATTTCAATTTTGTGCGAAAAAGGTTGAGTTTCAGTCACTAATAAGAGCCCAGTCAACTGAACTCTTTCAGTCTCGGGATGTATCAATCTCCTGCACACCGGCTGAGGTTTAAATCTCTCGAGGTAAACGAAGAACAAGTTTCGACGATCATGTAAGAAAAATCGGAAAGTTTCCATCCTCAACACCGAACTTAATAGGGGAACAAAGGCAGGAGGTAGAAGATTAGGGGTCTCACGCAAACAGTTGGATGTATGGATAATGTGAAAAAGTAACAAACACTTCAATACACAACGTGATATTTTAAACTGTTTCTAACTCTAAGACCTCATGGCTTGAGCGATGTAACTCTTTGTTAACTGTTTATCACTGCCAAATATTTAATTATTCAACTTAAGAAGCCCCCAAGAATTTGGCTTGAAAATCTTAAAAGAAGGATCAATAATAATTATTACTAAAACACATTAGGGAATGTGTTAATGATTACGCCAACACCTCGACAACAAATGATCAAGGACCTGCGACCCGAGACCCACAACTCGCAAATATTAGATTTACCCCAGAATAGACGTCTGTAAGTAATAGATTTTCCCAATAATCAATATTTTGGATGCTTTTTAGGGATAACACTATCGGAAGAGTCAAACCAGTAAAGCTCACTGAAGTGACTGAATGGCATTGAGCAACCGTTCAAAATAGTTCGATTTGGACGATCAGATCTATTGAATATAAACATCTATTCAATTACGAAGAAAGGCTTTTAGTCAAAATAAACACCTACTTGAAACTCAAAGCCCTTCCGAGGAAAACGATCAGACATAACGGGAGAAAAATACTTCTAAAGATAAAATTACATCTTTGTCTTATGGTATGAAAGATTCTTGGACCTCAGAGGCCAATTAGAATGTTCATCTCAGCTCTTTTGACATGAATTTAAAAACAGGGCCAAGTTTCAGAGTTTACTCCTTACTAACAAAAAGAAAGAATAGACTGGCTGTGTAGTTCAGCGCTGATAACTTAAGCTTATTAATCCGGAGATAAAGTCAAGTTTGTCAGCTGAATTGTATTTTCTATCAGTTGGCCGAAATAACTGGAGGGAAAAAGGGAAAAAGGAAGAGTCAAATGTCTGGTCTTCCGAACTTTCTTTTTTGGCGGCTTTTCGAAAGACAAAACGATCAGTTTCACGGTTATACTGACTGTAAAGTCAAGTTCAGCAGGCCACGAGAATGCAAATCAGAATCCTTTCAACATCGCCTTACAGGTTTTCTCTTATTTTCACCGACACTAATTCGTTTACTAGAAACAATTGATAGTCATTTTAGACGTACGGAAACATAAGAGTGTTTTTTCCAAAAGAACTTCGTAATTTTCTTTCATATGCTTATTGTCAAAACGCACACAGGAAGCTTTCTGGAACAGCCGAAAGATATCAAAGAACTTATCTCTAAATCTAAGTTTCTTTCATATAAAGGCTGTGAAATGTTGTTTACTGAATTCACTAAATCAGAAAGCTAGTTTAGCTCGTTAATTTCCATGCAATTATTAATTAATTGTTAGACCGTCTGTCACCCGACCACAGCACACGTAAATTCTCGCAAGGGAATCATGTTATCAAAAATCAACATAGACACTTTTTATGTTCTTGTTGGCTCGTGAAATTGGAAACTGTTCCTATAGTTGATTAACCCTTGGGAAAAAAGAAAGTTCTTGGAACTTGCTTGGAAAACAACCAGCAACGGATATCAGTTTTGCATTTGTTGACATTTACCGCCGCTGATAAAATATTGCGTTTTCACCGCTTGTTGTGTATTTATCATCTGCGTTGAGATCTTGGTTTCTCAAGAATGCACAGGTCTATGGAAAAAGCCCTTCTATGCCTGCTGTTTTACTTTAATTTTGTAGGTAAGTTAGTAACTTTAATTTTTTGAAAGCCTTTGCGATGTTCCCTTCCAGTGAAATGAGACACATTTACATACGGTTTAGCTTAACTGTTTGAAAGATCTGTAACCCAAATATATCGATATTTTAGCGAAAGAATTTTTGCAAAATGTAATTTTCGTGTCTTCATATTCGAATTTAAAGTTCGTGGTTGTTTTAGGGGTAAAAACTGAAAAGCGAGAAGTAATCGAACCCTAACTTACCTGCCTTACAGAACAAAAAAAAAACTGCAATCATACCTATTTATATGTGGTGACAAAATTTACTGGTGTTTAATTTTACTATGTAGATGAAAGCCATTCAGATTTTTGTCCGGCGGGAATTTGACAAGGTGAAAAAAAAAAAAAACTGTTACATTAAGTTAGCACTTGATTGTTGGGTGATCTAGCTTTATTTAAAAAATATTGCAGTGTTAATTTTTTATAACTTGCGACTGGTATTCCTATATAATCCTGAATTTACAGATTGTTGAGAAAATACTTATTCTTTCCTTGACAGATGGGAGCAAACAACATTACGACGACTTGGAAAGACTCCAAAACCATTTATTCGCAAACTACAGTACAAACATCATTCCACAGAAAGAGAAGACAACTGCTGTAAAAGTAAAGTTTGATATAGCTCTCAATCAAATCATTGACTTGGTAAGTTTTGCAGTGTCCTTCAATTACGAAACCTAATCTGCAAAACCCGTATGGCTTAGTGCATGTCTCTTAACATGTTAACTGAGGTTTCGGGGGTGCTAAAATAAGGTTTCAATTGCAAAGACAGAACAACTGACATTGGTCGCGTACATTTATCTCAGAAGAAATATACCATTAGTTTCATGTTTGTAGCCTGATAGCTTTTAATCAAATTACACGAATTGCGGAAATATCGAGCATAGTTTCTTCTCGCACAAATTGGGACGAAAAACTCTTCAGTTTTAAACAATGCTCTCGGAAGATGAGAGGTCATAATTTCACAGTTTCAAAATAATGCAACACGACAAAGACAAAAAGAAAACAAAAGAGAATATTGCTCGTGCCTCATTTACTGTTTCCCAGCCAGTTTTATGACTGTGGTGTAAGCACACATTAATAATACATGGTTATCATACGTCCTGTGGCGGTTGGGAAAATAGCCTAAAGATAATTACTCATATCAGACCCGCTGGGCCGTGGGACTTCCAATCTTGGATTTCAAAGTTTGCGCTGGCGAACTTTGGCGTATTCCTGATGCTCAGCTTGGCGGCCCTAAAAATGAATGTATTTTGCTTTATAAATTTCTCAATAACCATCGATTGCATGTGGAGCATTTTTGAAGGGCTATATATGTTTTCATGGAAAATTTATATATTTACCGAGTTAAGGCTAAGTGGGTCATCCATCTCTGTCGGATGTTCGGTTACTAAACAAGAAAGGATGGCACATTGGATAATGCACTGAATAGAACCGTCAGTAGAGATAAAAGTAAAAATTCAAAACTGAAGGAACACAACACTCTCTCCTTTTCCTTTTGTTTTTTTGTGTAGCACAGTACTTAGACTGTCTTGTCGTTTTATGGATGTAATGAACATTTATAGTGCGATATTTTAGCTTCATATGTTACAAATGGTTCAAATCGTTTATTTGAAATTTTTTTAGATACCCCTGTGCGACACGGATGTGATCGATATCGAATGGAAGTGTAAAGGCAAATGGGACATTCAAAAATGAATTGGGCTTGTTAAGACAAACTATTCTTTTTAAAGTATGGTGAGAGAAAAAAATTACAAATAATTAAAAACAACCCTATATTTCAAGGGATGCATCAAGTGCCTGATACGTCATATTTCTTACTCGTGTGAAAATATATTATCTTTTCACTTGTCGTAGATTCCAATTTATCCATCCCAACCCCCGCAACTGGATTTTAGTTGAAAACTTAATTGGACAGGCTGGAGTGGGGCATTTGTACGAAGAAATTTGTCGAAAAGGGTAAAACTCCAAGTAATGTTTTAAAGGACAAATTCGCACTCATTTCAAATATTTTACAGTAACAAAGTCCAATATCCTCACGAAAAAGTTTCTCTTGAAGGAAAGGAGGAAAGTGAACGGAGTGTTTGTGAAGAACTCAATCTGCTTTTTGAGACCATTCTCCTTTAGAGTTCATCTGGATGCTAATTAATTTTTTTCATAAGGTGAATACAATGCCTCTGCAAAAAAATACAGATTCGACAGCTCTTAAGGTTATCAAAGTCAGTGTACAACATATTTACAATGCTTTAACTAACTGACTCTTAAGTTTTTCGGATGTGACGTTGAGTACTTTACAATCGAGAAATCTAAGAATCACTATATTCTATACAAGGCCAAGAGATTAGGAAAATATAAAAATGTTTGAACCAAACATTTTCGGCTGTTTGCCATCATCAGGGTTGAAAATAATAACCGTCTACACATACATATATATCTTATGTAATTCCCGATGGGAAAATTTTGGAGACATAAGAATCTTGTGTAATTCCCGAATCTCCAAACTTTTCCCATCGGGGAAGACGGTTATTATTTTTAACCCTGATGATGGCAAACAGCCGAAAACGTTTGGTTCAAACACTTTAATTTTTTCCTAATCTTTTAGCCTTGTATAGAATATACTTTACTAAGCGAACATTATGGACACCTAAGAATCACTGTTTTCAATCATTTCCATTGGACTTAAACTAAAAAATTTAAACGCGATTGACTAGACACGGTAACAACACTTTCAAACGTTATAACTAACAGCGTGCAAGCGAAATATTTATTTCTGGCGTCCATTGCCCTGACAATAATTTTTTGAAAGGGAAGTTTTTTTTTTTAATGCCAATCAAGTTCCAATGCGTCAAAGCTGAGCTATTTCAGGGGTATAATTCACAGATTAAAGCTATCAGATGTGGGTCAAATGTTGCCATCAGGTTTAAAGTATTCTCCCCCAAAACTTGAGTGCTCTAGCCCCGGGCTCTATCATTACGTTTGACCTCCAAGATAAGGGAAACTTCATATCAGTTCTAGCGTAACCAACGCCTGAAGCCTAAGAGCTTTCACCAGCTTTGATTCATTTGCAGTTTCTTATTTTTTCGCAATTTCTTATTTTCAATGATGCTCTCGTGATTCCCGGATGCCCGAGGACACCTTGGCCCTGTGTTCGCATTTTGTACATTAATAAGCCTCGCTTTGACGGAGAATTTTGCCGTATTTAAACACAAATGTCCCAGCTGCCTAAAAGTGTATCACAGGAAGAAAATATTAGGTGTTATTTGTTAAAACTTTGAACTCTTCATTGAGGAGGTAAATACTTTTTCTTCCCTTCTGCTGCTGATGATTTTCTTTTCTGTTCTGGTATTTCACAGGATGAAAGATTACAAACCATGACTACCATTGTGTGGGTGAGACTGGTAAGACTACACTTATAAAACCAAAATACGATTCGTCTTGAAAACAATGATATTTGAACAAATGTTTTACCCAGCTTACTTACACCGTTAGCAATGGGTCGTTATTTTGAGTCAAGACAGCTGCAACACTAATTTATCCTTGTTTTTTTTTTCCGGACAAGCCGGTTAGTTTCATTTATTGTGTGAACTATGTAAGCTAGATGTATGTTCCTCTTGAGATTGTTTGAAAAGTTGGAAACGAGCCACTGACTTAAAACGTGTGAAATCATCTGTACCAAATTTCCTTTTTCTCTTATCTTCTCTTCAGTATTGGAGCGACTTCAGATTAAAGTGGAACAGCTCTGCGTATGGAGGAATTAAGTCTTTTGTCACTTCTTCAAAGAAAGTTTGGCTTCCAGATATTACCCTGTACAACAAGTGAGTATTGATAGTTTGTTTCGTACTTTAAAGAATGATCGTTCTACTCTGCGGAAGTGTTGTATCCTAATGGATGACCAGAATAACATCCATAATTTGTTTTAAGTTAATGTTTCTCTGAAAATTTTAAGAACAAGCGTGGAGCAACTTCTCATTGAGATTTATCAAATTCACTCACTAAATTTTTTTTTTTTTTGGAAGTTAAAAATGAAGGCTAAAGAGGCAAAAGATTGCGGAAACGAACTATTTTTGGAAATAAATAATAGTAATGATAATAAGTAGTGTTCATTACTGCGAGGATCGCTTTCATATACATTTCTTAATCATACCGCAATGCACACACAGATGACTTTCACATATTTTAAGTCTTCGAACTATCTTTGTTTCATTTCTGTGTATAGCGCAAACGACAATTACGACAAAGAAAAAGAGGAGTATTATGGCCTTACAATAAGTTCCAAAGGCAACATAGGCTGGTTCTACCCAACAATATTTAAAAGTTCCTGTACTATTGACGTCACTTATTTTCCTTTTGATGATCAGGTAAGAAGGTATGGTGACTGAACAATATGGTATGGTTAATTGAACAATATGCCTAACTGTATTGAGGTATCAATGGTTTATCCAGCATATTCACAATATGAAGATGCTAGAGACTAAGTGGAAACCCGTTTTGAATTGTAATTTGCTAGGTACATAGGTGTGTAACAGAAAAACAACTGTAAAAAGTAGTGTAAGAATTGTAGTCTAAGGAAGTGTTGTATAGTAAGTAGTAGCTTTGTTCTCATTGAGCAGTCATAACCTAAATGCTAAATGGTGCCGAGAAAAAAAACAAATTGTGAGTTGGTATATTCATGTCATGGGCACATGGGCGAACACTAGACCTTTCGATCCACAAACTTTAACAACGATATCTTTCAAACTTTTGTTTAGAAATGTATCCTCAAGTTTGGCTCTTGGTCATACCATGGCCTGGGTCTGGACATATTCCACAGTGGACCAGGTGACACCGAGGCATTTACAGATAACGGTGAATGGGTTCTAGTCGGTATGCCTGTAACCAAGTTCATCACTAAATATCGGTGTTGTCCAGAGCCCTATCCATTCATCACGTACAACGTTGTAATTCGCCGTCGAACTATGTATTACATCCTGAACTTCTTAACGCCTTGTGTTCTTATGTCGGCTTTGACAATCTTGGGTTTTTTCCTTCCAGTGGAGTCGGGCGAGAGAATGAATGTGGGTGTGACGGTGCTACTGTCGCTAACTGTGATACTTCTTTTGTTAGCCGAGGAGCTTCCAGCCACATCCGAGGTAGTTCCTCTCATTTCACGTTACTACACTATTACAATGATAAACGTTTTCATCTCGATTGTTTTCACTTGTGTTGTCCTTACGTTCCACCACCACGCACCGACCCCTCTGCCGGCTTGGGTCCGACTCTTTATTTGTCAGTGGTGCGCAAACACACTACGGGTGAAGAGAAATAGCAATACAAACGAATCGTGCCTCTCGGCAAGAAGGTTCTTTAAAAATCGCAGCATGAGGAGACACTCACTCGGAGAGAGGCTTTACAGCGAGGAAAACGCAGAGAATTCTACGACAAATCCATTTAATAACGCAAATCAAACACAGCCACCCGGCTCAGCATCGACTGCATCAATTCAACTGAAGAAGCTCGATGATAGAAATCCTAATTTGCGGAGGCGATCAAATCAAGTTTCAAAAAAGTCCGAAGCTTTGGACGTTCTTGTACAAAGGACTAAGAAAGACGACGAGAAAGAAAGGCATGTCGAAGAATGGCACTTTGCTGCCAAGGTGCTTAATCGATTGTTCATGTGGATTGTTCTGTTCTTAGTTGTATTCAATTGTCTTAGTGTTTTATTTTCGGCTCCGAGTGAGAACCTCAGCTAAATCCAATTAAAACTTATGTTTGTTATTAACGGAAAGTTCGCGTTTGTTAAGGCCAAACTGAACCTGGTCGATAGGAAGACGCTCTGGTATTAACGGAGCATATGAACACCTCCATCCCTGCTCCGCCGAGTTCAATTGCTTCAGTCCATGCGCACCCAGCGGCTCGTCAGGATAATTAAATTAAAGAACTTACTGCCCCAATGAAGAAAGAAACAAATTGCCCGAAAATGTTAAGGAATGATAATTCCTTGGATAAGTTAATAAAATATCTAAATAAGATTAAGTGAAAAGATACTGAGAATCGATCGATAATTCTGCGACACTGACAAGTAAATAAATACTTGAAAAGAAAAACTATGCCCTGTAAGAAAATAGCAACATAATTACAAGGGATGAGTCGTTCAAAACATGCTGCAAGGACTTAAAATGCATGAAGTCACTCTTAATGCCAGTTTTCCGTCCTTCCGTTGTTCTGGTTGTACGAGCTGATGACCAATAGGCTACTGATCAGCACCACTCCCTTAGACCCTGTGGAAACATAGACTATTTTCCATAGGGCAGTCCTTCCGATACGTTGCGTTGCAGGACAAACCAAATGTAATAAATATGGAATAAAAAAAGTAAGGCTGTAATAATATGGGTAATATGAAGTAATTAAATAACAATTTATGGTTATTCTGAACTTCAATAAAGATAAGTAAACGGAGACGTGGTTGAACACTCATGTTCCAATGTTTAACGAACGAACCTTTCTTGTTCGGTATTTAAAGTTATACAAGAAATATCAGTATGTACTATGTTCATTAATGGATTCAAGTTATAGAAAAATACCTTTAACTGTGTTATGAGACTACTCAACCCGTAATTAGCGTGGTAGGACTAATAAGGCTTAACTGTGGTCCACATTTTCTGTTCCTAGCAACAGCGAAGACCTCTCTATACACGGTCAAGAAAAACGCTCCACAATATTTTCGTTGGAACCTCTTTCATCATAAGATAATTTGGATATATCAACTGAGTTGAAGACGTAAATTGGCGACCGTAAAGAATTTCTAAAGCAGACGTTTCGAGTGTCAGCCCTTCGTCAGAGCGAACAAAAACTTACCCACTCCATTCATTTCTAGTTCATCATGGATAATTGAGACCATCATACTGAAATTTCTAATTTGGCAGCCACAGCACGCAATGAACCCAATTTTCCATAGGAACAAGCATTTGTTTAACAAAAAGGATGTCACAAATTAATAAAGCGAGAAAGCGATCTGTTTTGACATTGTATAATCCTTTTAAATACATCTCAATTTATTCTATCTGGAAAACATTTAAGAATCAATAGCAGAGTCGAAAGATTTTTCGGTCATTACAGATGTCTTCGTTATAACTTCACAGAAAACCATTTTATCGTCACAATGGTCTTCAAGACCCCACTAGTTAAACACAATGAAAAATAAATGAAAAAAAAAAAAAAAAAATAGGGAAATAGCTAACCCAACAAAGGAGACCCTCTACAAACTGTCAGATCCCTTTCACACTACTTTCACCCTTCTTGCCTGAAACTACAGTTTTAAGGGTTTCTAACGTGGTGAGAGTAATCTCTTTTGTTTGGAAGCTATGAGAGGCTGCCAGTGATAGTATGAACATTTTTTTATTTCGAAGTTTTCCGATCGTGCTCAACGCTGCGTTCCCTGAGGGACCAGGCTAAAAATGCCTTGGTGTAACTAGTACTACAAGAAATATTCATTTTACGAAACGCTTCTTTTAACAATAAATTCAGCGGCCTGACAACTGTAGGTCATATGAAATCTACAGGGCTGTGACCTCATGACCGGTTTCTTTGGGACCGAAGTTTTCAATTTTAGCGTCAGTTTCTTTTTTTAATTGTTTTGTGTATTGCTCTGCATGTTACTCAGCGCGTGGTTTGTTGTCACCTGTAATAAAAGCACTATAATAGTGGTTTTGCAACATTCATCAATAAAAAAGATCAGAAAGATTCCATCAAACAGGACACTTTTATAACACCAAGTTATACGACCATGAGCTTTGTTTACGTATTGGTGTTAGGGTTCCATGACCCTCACGAAGAAAATGATAAGAGAAGGTCTCCAGAAATATAATTCAAAGTTCTGCAATAAATTTAATTCTAGAAGCTGCAACACTGAAACAATACAAGTCTTTCCTGGAGTTCTTATTGGAAACGTAATTGCAATAAAGATGATTACATCAACCACTGACAGAGCAATTTGTATGTTTTCCCACAGGTACTATAATTCCCTAAGAAAAGAGGAATGGTTAATTACCCACCAATAGCGTAACCGATAAGATAAATACAATTCCGAAGCCACCTGTTTTATCAGTCTAGCCAATTATTTGGGTCGAAAATATCTGCACTGTAAACATACAGCCTTCTTCACGCGGATGTTCGATTGTACATCTTTGAGGTATGCAGAGAGTTGTGTCGCAGAAACTAAAAAAATTACTTCAATAACGTGATGGGAAGTTGTTAGTGTCTACCTCATCAACAAGAATGATTTCTTGCCAATTCCAATTTTTCCATTTGACTGGCTTGGTTTTAGTTTTTGTTATTGGCATCTTGCGTTCAAGCGAAGGTAAGTTTTAATTATGCGCTTAAATAAAAATCTTGCAACGACATTTTATTTTGAAATATGACAGAGAAGATATTATACATTCTTCATGCAAATTTCTGGGAGCGACGGATGTTTGTCAGTTATTGCTAATACGGATATTTTTTCAGATTTGAAATGCCTCGATTCTGCTCTGTTTACTAGTGGAAAAAGTAGAAGAAAATCGGCTTAGAGTAACAATCTTCCTTAACACGAATCCTGAGAGTTCCGCCAGTTGATTAACTAATTGAATGTTTTAGAATTATTGAGGAAAGAGTTAGAATTAGAAAGGAGGATTCGTCTTTATTATTACATTATTAAGATTTTCTAGTCGACAAATAAGTGCTGCAGTTTGGTAATTTCCGCTTCCCTGGAAATTAGAAAGAATTAGGATTAGAAAGGAGGATTCGTCTTTATTATTACATTATTAAGATTTTCTAGTCGACAAATAAGTGCTGCAGTTTGGTAATTTCCGCTTCCCTGGAAATTGAAGGGAAATATGTGGATCGCGATATGAATAATATTAGGAACCCAATTGTTTGTTGCACTCCGCGTAGACGGTCAAATGCATGTACTTGTTTTATACTGCAAGGAGAGGGGTCCAACATTTGAGCGCAGCGTGATGAATGTATTTCATCTCATAGACGTTTGCGGCATTGTACAACTCATACGACATGAAGTACTGGTGAAATTGTTTTGTATATATTACGAGGGACAAGGTAAAAAAAGAGAATTTTGCAAGAGCTCCGCGTCTAATAGTCTATGTACCATGGCAAAATAAACGCGAAACTATGCAGTAACTGCAAAAAATTATCAAAAAAAAATTTCCGTTACTAAACTAAACAACATAAATATCTGGGATGAGTACACAAAAGCGATTTCCTATCTTTAAAAACTAAAATGAATTAACCGAAGAAGATTTTCGATTTACGTGCTTCTTGCATCAGACTGACAAAGGTTTTACATCGAACATGTTCCATAGGGTGTTGAATATGCTGACTTATTTATTAGGTAATTGGTTATATCAACTAAGTTGAAATTGTAAATTGGCCACCGTAACAAGTTAAAAAGCTGAAATTTCGAACGTTAGCCCTTCTCAGAGCCTCTGACGAAGGACTAAAGCTCGAAACGTCAGCTTTTAACTCGTTACGGGGGCCAATTTACAATTTCAACTTAGTTGATATAACCAATTACCTTGTTACCCCCGCCGAAGCAGCACCACAGTTTCTTTAGAAACTTTCATCCTTTATTTATTTGACTTATTTATTACTTTGTTGATATGTGACTCGCATTCAATACTCAGGTATGATCACAAAAAAAGATAAATTTTGCGTCGGATTTTCAACTCAGTGGGGATGAAGGAAGAAGGGTGTGTGGTTACTTATCATGGTGACTTTACTGATCTTCGTCCCTAGCTTCATACTCCTAGCGAATGAAATAATCTGGTTGTACTCAGCGTCGGATTGTCGCACTTTCCTTTTTTTCCCTTTATTTTTATCTATTTATCTTAACTTTCACTATAACAGTGCTACGATAAGTGCGAAGAAACGTGTCCTTTGCCTTCTTCCCCGTCCTGGTAATTTCCTAAAGGTACTCATTTCTATTTTGTAGGCGCAGCCAGTTCAGAGATAGTTCAGAAGCTTGAACATAAGTTATTGAACAAATATGACAAAAGTGTGATTCCCAAAACAACACTGGAGAGCGGGGTTACCGTTACATTGGATTTGGCATTGAATCAAATTATTGATGTGGTAAGTTTAACAGCTTGAAATTGAAAAAATTTTGTCAGGAAAAATAAGAAACCAACGAGGAGCGTTGACGTAACAAAACGATAACCTTACAAACCCAGCCTAGCCAAACACAGATTCCTACTATAGGCTTTAGTGATTGTGTTTTATAGCTTTCAATTTTGCCTGAGATACTATCTCGCTGGTGGGACTGGCTGATAGCTTGTCTGTAAGTCTGCCTCTTGTTCGGTCAGCGCTTTGACGCTTTGAATTTTATATCTTGTTGCAGAACAAGCGAGCCCAGACAATGACATCAGTGATTTGGGTGCGTCAGGTAAGCAAAAATTTGATTTTGGTTGCCCCGTTACCTAAAGAAACGACCATAAGAACATCTTTAGTATCCATTACACAACGGAGTATCAGGTGTTTGGCTGATATTGAGAGCTGTTACATGACGTAAATTATACTCGAATATAATTTAAAAATTAAACGAGACTTAACTGTAAGTTGAAGTTTGATTGTAATTCTATCCGTCACCAAGCACTGAGAGATTACGTGAGATAGCATTGCGCCTGCGCGAACTCAGTTATTAAAGCACTTACCATGTGTACAGTGAAGAAAATCCCTGTCAAACTAGTGGGAGGGCCTGATATGGGAGGGCACGTAATCCCTCACGGATAGAATTACAATCAAACTTCAACTTATAGGTAAGTCTCGTTTAATTTTTAAATTCTATTCCGTCACCGCACTGAGGGCTCACGTGAGACTTCAAAGCCCACTGTACACATGAATAAAATAATGAACACTAAAAAACAGGGTTCATAGCCGAAGCAGTTTGGTACCTTTAATCTTGTAATAAAACGGTAGAAAAACTGTGTTGACAACGGGTTTCTTATAAAACTTGGCAAATGTGTCAGATGAGCTCCACCCTGCAACTGATAGGATATGCTCTAATTGGACAGATTTCAAAAATGCCCTAGAGGTTGCAGCAGCCCTAGCGCTGTGTGGCTTACAAAGGTTTACATCAATCCCAGATTTTTCCATAACTGTTTTGACCCATCTACTGATGGCGTCCTGAGAAACAGGTTTAAATGGCTTAGAATAACTAACAAACAACTGGTGTGCACCTCCACGTAAGGCAAAGGTGCGGTCAAGAAAAGCCTTCAAAGTAGTAACAACACAAATGTTGGGGTTACCCGTATATGCTACAAACTCAACAACAGTGGGTTTAGACCCTGGCTTAGATTGTTTTAAAGGTTTGGAAATGATAAAAGTCACAGAAGTTTCAGAAACAACCATGTTCTCCAGAGACAAGTGGTGAATCGTTTGCATCCGTTGAGCTGACACCACCAGTGACATTACAGTGACCAGTTTTATGTCAGATCTTTAAGAAAGCCCTCTGTAGTAGAGGCTGATAGTTTCGAAAGAAACTGTTTGGGGCTGCGTCGGTGGGAGTAACGAAATAATTTGGATATATCAATAAAGTTGAAATGGTCAATTGGCCATCGTAACGATTACAAAAGCTGACGCTTCGAGCGAAGGGCTAACGCGAAGGGCTAACGCGAAGGGCTAACGCGAAGGGCTAACGCGAAGGGCTAACGTGAAGGGCTAATGCTCGAAGCGTCAGCTTTTGTAATCGTTACGGTGGCCAATTTACCATTTCAACTTTGTTGATATATCCAAATTACTCTGTAGTAGAGATTGACTTAGATAGTTCATAGGACTGCCGGACAATCTGCAAACTATCAGAGTCATTTTCCTGATTAAGGGGTAAACTTCTTGTTTCATCCCCGGCATTTGTAAGGCAGTCCTCTGTGACGGTAGTACTCTTGGAACATCCACCAACATGTGAAGAAGTTTGGTGTACCAACTTTGGGTTGGCCATATTGAGACTATCATGAAGCCTTCTGCATAGTCCATCTGTATCTTCTGTAGACACCTGGCAATTAAACTGAAAGGGGGAAAAGCATAGAAAAACTGTTTACCCCGTGTGATAGAGAAAGCATCAATAAATGCTGCTCCTGGATCAGGTTTCCAGGATACATAACATGAGACCTGATGATTTAATCTGGATGCAAAGAGATCTATGGAGGGTTCCCCCCAGATTTCTGTAATCTTCTGGAATATGTCAGGTCTTATCATCCATTCCTTGTTGTCAGAAATGTCACGTGATTCTCGGTCAGCCTCAACATTTTTTATCCCTAGAATATGGGCAGCTGTTAACCATATTTGTTTATCTATGCACCACAGCCAAATGCCTTTTGCAATAGTATTACATTCTCTGGAGTGTGTATCCCCCATAGCATTAATATAGTTCACAGTTGTAGAGTTATCCGAGTAGATCAGGACATTTATGCCTTGCTCATTTTTGCAAAATGCCTAAAGTCCAAAAAATGCAGCCATCAGCTCTAAGCAATTGATGTGGTATTTTGCCTCTTCATCTTACCACCTACCCCCTGTTTTTCGGCATCTTTGACTGCTCCCCATCCTTTTGTTGACGCATCAGTATAAATGATTAGATCAACCTTTGAGTTAGTTAATAATAATTATGGGGTAGTTAAAAGTTGGTATGTTATCATACCACCACTTTATCTCTGAAACACTTTCATGTGATAATTTCATGAGCTTTGTAATTGCCTTTATTCTGTCTTAAGGCAGTAGTTTTGTCCATCTCAAGGTGTCTATAAAACAGTGGTCCATGTAAGACCCCAGGGAAACTTGATACTAGCAGTCCTATAAAGCTTGCCAGTTCCTGAATTGGTAGCTCAGTGAGTTCCATCATTTTCTTACAATTTTCCTGAACACGCTGGATTTTTTCCTGTGCTAGGGACACAGTCATACTAACCGAGTCCAAAACAAATCCCAGAAATGTAAGTACTTGCACTGGCTTCAGGACTGACTTTAGCAGGTGTAAAATAAAACTCAATTTTGAGAATAAATCACAAATATCACTAATATTGGCTTGGCAGTCTTATATGTTCTCCCCTTGTAAATAGGAGTCATCAATATAGCCAACATTCAAGTGGCCCTTCTGGCACAGCATACACTGGCTTAAAAATTTTTGTGAAGAGTCTGGGTGCGCAAGCGAGCCCATTTGGGAGGCAGATGAACTGAAACAATTTACCTCTCTCGCAAAACCTCAGATATTCTTGATCTTCAGTGTGAATGGGTACTGAATAGTATGCATTGTGCAAATCTACTGAGGCCATATAACAGTTGGGAGTCATAAGCCTGATTGCTGATTGAAGTGTATCCATCTTAAAATGCTGATACTCCACATGCTTATTCAAATTCTTCAAATTAAGAATTAATCTATGGCCCCCATCTTTCTTGGGGCGTACAAATATAGTAGAGATGTATTCACCAGGACAATGTGAGGTTTCTGAAAAACCTTTCATCAACAGTTTGTCAATTTCCATGTCAATGACCTCCTGCTCTAGTTGTGTAAAGTTAATTTCTTTTGGTGGCATACACTGTTGTGGCTCTCCATTCTCAAACTCAATTTTATAATGTTTCACACTATTAAGTATGAAAAGATCTGAGGTTATGCATTGCCACAGAGAGGCAATTGTTTCAGGTGGCCACCTATAATGTCAACAGATTGCTCTGACATATTTAGGAATCTGAGTCACTTTGACATCCCCTCCTTCTTCTTGAAGGTCTGACGATGTTTGTGTTCGTTTTTCCACGAGCCTAAAAAATGCTTCCTGTAATACTGGTGCCCTGGGCACATAAAAGTTGTGCCTGTGATAATCAGGCTTGGCCATTAATCTGCCACTGTGCGTAAACATTGACTTTCTTACCCGTGCGGTTGACCCTCGGTCAACTCTTTCACCTGTTTAGGGAGATCATCACCAAATAATTGGTCGGTGATTGCCAGCGAGGAAGAGCAAAGGTGTTTATATTTGTCACATAGATCAGGTTTAATCAAGTCTCTTAGTCTTTGGTTTAGTTCACTATTTACATTAGCAAACAAGGCTAGCCCATCTGTTGACTGTTGTAAAAGGTCGTTTCCCTTTGGAAACAATGGTATATGATCTAAAAGTGTGTTTATCATAGTAGTCAACACACACATTCCTTTGAAGAGCAATGTCTGCACCTTTTGCAGTCTAACACCTTGGGATCGAAGTGCTGGAGTTATATGATCCCATATTGATTGATTTACTCGGACTTTTGTCAGTGACTCACAGTTTTCTGTTCTGTGATACTTATTCAATTTTTCCTGAAGTTTTTCTTCAAGCAGGCCCTCTTTGGCAATGGCATTAACCACATTGGCCAGCTCTGCATTAATACTTGGACCCGTTTCCTCTTTCTTTAGCTCTCGCTTTAAGCTATTAAGCACTTCAAATTTTCCTTCATTAGAAGGCGTTTGCTGAGCCCCAGCTGAATCAGTCAGCTTTGTCACAGCTTCCTCGAAGCCTGTAGTTTTGTTATCTTTTTTCTTCTTCGCAGCGGGCTCCCCGTTGACCTAGTGGTTATTAAGGACTTTAAGCAGTCAGGACGGCAACGCTACGGAAGACGTCGATTAAAAAATGAGTTTCTACTTTTAGTTAGAATTTCGAAAATGGCTGCATGTGTTTACCGTCTCATAGGGCACCAGACCTCAAATTCAACATAACGCATAAAAGTAGCGTTGAGTTCCAAATGTAAATTAAAAGAATTTGCCGCCGCGGTTTCGCTTCGCAGACGACGCAAATTTTGGTGATTTCACGTTGTTGTTTTGCAAAGGACGGCTAAGAAATGTACAAAGTTTTGAAACGCACGAGCTGGGCTATTGTTCTGCCGATTAGATCTATTGTTTTTCCTCGTTCTCGTTGCCGTAGCCGTCGTGGCTTGCTTAAAGTCCCTAATATTCTCGGTCTGCGGAGTTTCCTCCTGTTCTAAGCCGTCCATGTTTTCGTACTCAAATTCTGACTGGAGCAGTTTGAAAGACTCTACAATAGTCTTAGATAAATCCTGAGACATCTGGACAAATCTCTGTTTCAACGAAGCGGTCACCTCTTGTAGTTCACTTTTGGCGCCAAGGGCGCCATCAACAGTTTCGACATTCGCTTCGATATGCTCGTTTTGAGAAGCACTATTTCTCCTTTTAAGTTGTCTTTCTTGCCCTTAGGCTCAACATTAGTTGAACTTTTAGGCATTCTTGGCAAATTATCGCTCTGAAGACAACAGCAACAATCTTTAAAGTCGAATCCTGTGCTGACTTTGGTTCGCTTTCGAAGGCGGCAACACACTGAGTTCGCGCAGGCGCAATGCTATCTCGCGTGAGCCCTCAGTGCGGTGACGGAATAGAATTTACCTCTAGCCTCTCTCTATATCCCTCTAACTATCCCTTCCATTTCGCTCTTCCCCAGTTCCCATCTCGGTGTGAGTCATACGTGAGAGTTAATCTACCCTTAATATACAAACTCGCCTTTGCTAAACTAGATAAAAAGTAACGGAAAGACCGTAATTTATCATAGAGTTGGTATAACTGGTCTACAGGACAATCAATCATCATCAATTTATTTTCTGTCAAAACTTCGAAATGAATAAATTCGAATTTGGTTTTCATGTTCCTAGTATTGGAGTGATCACAGACTTCGATGGAATTCCTCTGAGTATGATGACGTAAAATCAATTGTGACACAAGCAAGCTATCTGTGGCTCCCAGACATCACGCTGTATAACAAGTATGTTTTGCTCTACGCACACTTATGTACCTTAACTTGCTAGTTTACGATAAAAGTTCGTTTAGTGTCCCACCTGATTCTCTTCATGCAATTATCATTTGGCCATAACTTTGTATGCTACAAAATTTGATACCATGTGATCTCTTGTAGTGCAAAGGATGATTATAATATTGATAAAGAATCGTATCACAGCCTGACCATAACTTCAGATGGAAACATATCAAGGTACTTCCCGACTATCTACAAATCCTCTTGTAAGCTGGAAGTCAAGAATTTTCCCTTTGATGACCAGGTAACAATTTTAAAAATTTAATCTTATATAGGAAGATTTTTGCAGACAGAATCATGTAAGAGAAACCAGCCTCGCTTGACGGAATCTTGTTCATTCTTTTGCAGGTTTGCACTCTGAAATTGGGCTCGTGGTCGTACAACATTTATGAGATGAATCTTTTTAATGTAGGCGATGGTGACACTAGCTCATTTATTGCTAATGGGGAGTGGATTCTTCAAAGCATGCCCTCAAAAAGACACGTGACTAAATTTCGTTGTTGTCCCCATCCCTACGTGTATCTAACATACAACATTAACATCAAGCGAAGGTCTTTGTACTACGTGCTCAACTGTTTTATGCCGTGTCTGATCATGATGGCCTTAACAATCCTTTCGTTCTACTTGCCCTCAGAAAGTGGAGAACGGATGGGCGTTGGTATAACAGTGCTCTTGTCGTTGAGTATCATTCAGTTGATATTATCCGATTCCCTTCCACCCACCTCAGAAGTACCGCTCATTGTTGTCTACTATGGGCTTACCATGTTAAATATTTTTATGTCCTTGGTTTTCTCTTGTGTCGTTCTTACTTTGTATCATCACTCTGCTATTCCGCTGCCTCGCTGGATGCGAACTTCATTGTGTGAATGGGGGGCAAAATTGACCCGCATGCAACAAGAATGGGTAATAATACAAGAAAAGAGGAAACAGATAGAGATGAAGCAGAAATTCTCATCCAACGACATCCTTACTAAAGGTGCTGTAGTGAACTGGATGCCAGAAATTTCGTTGCCCTCTCAAACACCGACGACGGAACTCGTTACAGGTCAAAGCCTTGATGAGCGGTCAAGCGAAACAGAAAATGACTTTTTACTAAGCCAAAGATACCATGAAGAGGACAAAGCGCAAATGCTTTGTGAAGAATGGAGATTTGCTTCACGAGTAATCAATAAATTCTTTATGTGGATAGTCGTCATGGCCATTATAAGTAACGCTTTGTATGTAGTTCTTAAAGCCCCCAGAGGGAATTTCATTTTGAATTGAAAATGATATACTCTATACAAGCCAGAATTCTGAAATCTGACAGTCCAATCAAAAGATGGTTCTAACTAAGGAATTTAACGATACCGCTGGTGCCAGAGATTTTCACTTTCTTTTACTCCTCGCAAGAAGTCGAGACGAGATACAATCAAGGATTACGGTTTCTTTTTCTCTCTCGCTGCAGTCGCAGCGAAGAGAGGAGGAGGTAGGGAGGAGATGAAGAACATAAATGAGACGTAGGGGGCCATCCAGGCCGGCCCACGATAGGGAAGAATGGGGAGATTTCTTCACTGCCCTATGAGCCAAGACGCGCGACGGGCAGTAAGTAAGAAAGCAGTCACAATCATAGCTGGACCTTCACATGAGGAACCCTCGTACTGAGAATACCTCAACTAAAGAGTTAAAATTATCAGAGTTATAAAAGAAGGATATGTTCATAAAGGAAGGCCATCGCAATTATTACATCATTTACTCCATTGCAGCCATGGCACTTTGCATCTCCCAAGAATATTGTAACTGATAGGAAACCGAGATATATCAGTATACACCCTTATATAAGAGGGACGACACATTTTGTCAGTAGATTTGTCAGTAGAAGTTTGCGAGCCATTTTCGCGAAGATGGGGACAGATGCCACTTGAAGTTGAAAATGGTAAAGGTTTTTTGTTACCTATTCTGTCGTGGCTATTAGATTGAACACGGGCCTGAAGGTGGTGGCCAGGGCAGAGTCCACAATTAACAGAACTTGTTGGCGAGGTCAGTAAAATAACCTGTTGATTAAGTTTCTGAAAACTGAATGTTGGAAATGAGTGCTCCAATGGATAGATGAGAGCGCAGTTGTTTGAGATCTCTAGTCGAAGATGTTGGATGGGAATACGAAGGCCGAATCAACAGCCCTAATTTATGATTTCTCCCATGAAGGAAGGAGCAGATCATTAGAAGTGATAATGTACATATAAGTTTTCGGCTTCACCAGTATAAAAGAAAAAAAATAACGCGTGATGTTTATCACCTTTCCAGTAGTCTGATTAATTTGATGAGTTCATTTTGGGCAATTCGACCCAACGAAGCTAGACTGAGGAGCTTTTGATGCGAAGTAAGGTGTCCATCCCCGCATGTAGTAAGTCTTGTGTCACCTGAAATGTTCCTATTCTAATCTAAGCAGATTGAAGTTCCCTCAAATGTCTAGACAGTCAGACGCTTTGCGCTGTATCAAGAGTTCTGGAATGCAGTGCTGGATAACTGTTTGCAGCGGAAAAATTTTCTGTATTGTCGGAGTTTTGTGTAGTTGTTATGCTAAAAAATATTTTTGTATTTTGTGTTAATTTTTTGAGAAAAAGAAGCTATATTGGGTCATCAGAGCAACAACAATTGTATCGTTTTATTCTGAATTTTTGGTGTTCTTTCGTGATCTGTTGTTTATATATATTTTGGGGTTATCAAAACATTTAGTGATTCCAATCATCTTAACAAAAACAAAAACAGAACAGCACGTATCGGGAATTGTTGAACATTTCAAGTCAACTCCTTCTCAGGAATATAAAATTAAACCCTTTTAACTTTAAACTGATCCCTCCATGACTAATAGTTTTTACATCAATAAATTTTACTGCCACAATTTCTGGGAAAAAAAAAAACACTCTCTAAAACTAATTAAAAGTATGTCACTCTTAAGCCAGTTTCTGTTGATAAAATAGATTGCTTTGATAAAGGTATAACGAATACCGTGTGGATGTCATTAGTCATGTTGTTGTAAAAAGCTTCACCCGTTGTCAAGAACATGATCCGCATATTTACATTATGGGTTATTAGTAGATGAATGGTAGCATTTTCCTGCCGTCTTGGCTTACACTAATACCTCTTGTATGTTTAAATAAACACGTCGCAAGTAGTATTACAAATATATTATCTGTTGACGACTTTCTTTAACATCCGGACTCGATCTTGAACTGAAGGAATTTATAAAATATATACGAAAATCAGCCATGGCGCAATGAAAAGCTGATAAGTGTCTTTAAAAATAACTACAGTAAAACTTGTATCGTGCGTTTAAAGAGGCTAAATCATGGGTGGCCTTTGATTCGCAGAGATTTATCTCGTTTTTGCAAATCTGATGTGACTTCATTACAGGTCATTGTTGAAACAGGGTCCATCATCAGTTCAAAGTGTAAATGAAAGAAAAACATCGATTTAGGACTTAATCGAAATTCCGAACAAATACACATACTCTAAGTGAGCAATCACCCTGTTTGCAGAGAAAACATCCACTGTGTTCTTCTCTCTCATTTCAAGCACAAATACAACACTCAATTCAAGAGATGGCGCGATACCATAAAAAATGAACAGCTACAACATCTCACAATTGATGTCAAACAAAAAAATGGAAAGGAAGTGCTATGTGAACGACGACTAGATCAGCTAAAATAAAACGATGCTTTTGGGTGAAAAAGCCAGCACACGTACATAGTAAATGCACAGCAGAAATTCTGTCTGAAAGCTGTGCGCTATCGTTTCCGCCGGTCCCTTTGTCCTCTCAATCAGAAAAAAAATGAAATAAAGCTATTGTTGCAGTACACACTTCTTCCCGTGCCTTGGTAGCTTGATTCCAGCCCTTTTTCGTTCTTTTGCCCGTCGATTTTGGAACCACGTAACGACTTGGCGTTTCGACACACCTAGTAAGTTTGCAAGCCATTTTCGCGAAGATGGAGACAGATACTGCTTGAAGTTGAAACTATCTTCAAGAGTCTTAATCTGCACTTCAGAGAACACAAACTTTTTGGTTGAATTTGTTGATCCCTTGGTAAGCCTCGGATTAAACGATCGTCTTTTTGATAATAATACTCGATCTACGTCTAAAAAAGACTCTTCAGTGAAGTAGTTGGCTACAAAATCCTCCAGCACTGAGAGAATGGACTTCTGTCGATTGCATCCTCTTGTGTAAAAATGATACCCTGACTGATCGGGTACGAGTGCAAAGGAAATCTCCTTTTTCGAGTAAACGCGTTTGAACGCAGATAATCCATTTTGATTTTCAGCCGATTTTATTTGAGGGAGCGGCATTTCGTTTTCTAACTCCGGAGTATCTATGTAGGATTTGTTCACAGCAATAAGTTGTGCTTGTTTATGCAAATCGTCACCGAGTTATCTAAGTGTTTGATAGCAGCGATCCAGGGGAGTGCCCGGCTTAAGATACGGCTGCGTCTAACAATTTTTTTATCATATCAAAACTGCAATGCATTGACCGCGCCTGTACAATAAACAGGAGTGGGGTGATTTACATCATAAGGCGGTTTATACAGTGATTTTTCACAATCTCTGAAGGTCATCTCCAAGTAAGTTGAAGCAGGTTGCTTTGTCTGCAATCTTCATTGAAGAAGAAAGTCTTGTCGTTCTAGGAAATTTATTTTGGATTTAACAAAAACTAGAGCGACTCCGGCGAATCTCTGGGTAATCTGTTGAATGTCCACAGGCTAAACTACAGTATATTGATGAAGGCCACCAAATTGTCACGTAGTTTAACCATCTCATTTCGTCTCATCATCCCTGGCGTCTGCTGACGATGGTGCTGACCGGAATTAATGCCAAAGGAGCAGTAGAGGCTGGAAGATGACAGAGGTTTGTCATGTATTTGGACACTGTTGTAAAAGCTGTGCGTTGCTTTGTGCAATTTCAAAATAATACCGCAAGGACTTTCTTTTGGTCTGATACGAGCGCACTGATTCTTGGCATATTTCCCGGAGAAATGATAAATTTGACTCACATTCAAACAACAGCTAAATCAAGACATTGGCACTACAGAAAGTCACTTGATAATAAGTCTTTGGCAAAGATCAACTTCAAACTTTCCTCACGACCTTTTCACTTGATTATGACCACGGCTCAGTTGAGAATTCTGTGATGCTGAGTGGCGAAAGCATCCTCCAGCACGAGAGGGAATCACAGTAAAGCGATAGTTGGAGCAGAAAATTACAGCACAACTTCGATAGGCTTCATTAGTAACAATCCCTCACAGCATGTCTTCGAGAGAAGATCTGATGATCGCTTCGAACGCACTGAGTCAGTCAAAAAAACGTATAGATTATCTATAGATTATCTTGCTGGGTATTACATCTTTTCTTACTTACCATAAATTCACAAGTTTGTTATTATTATTATTATTTAAATTTTGTAGACACACTTTAGTTTGTAGGTCCACATCAGCTTTTTAGCTGCCTTTTATAGACCTACGGGACAAATAAAGTAGGTATGTATGTAATAAAGTATGTACGTATCCACCCTCTACATTTTCATTGGATTTCACATCGATACCTGCCCGGGGGAATTCTTAGAGGAGGTTCAAAGTGACTTCTGAAATATTGTCTACTGACAAAGTAAATCTAACTCCTTCAGTGATTGAAACTAGGTGAATAATTTGGATATATCAACAAAGTTGAAATGGTAAATTGGCCACCGTAACGATTACAAAAGCTGACGTTTCGAGCGTTGGCCCTTCGTCGGAGCGAATAGAGGAATTGTGGGTTGTGCGTGCTTTTAAAGGTGGAAAATGGAGCTACGTTATTGGTGGGAACATGGCAACGAGAAAAACAAGAATAAATTAGTGGAATGAAAAGCGTTCATTGATACCTGTGGGATTTAGACTGCCTGTTTGAAAGATGAGCTTTTGTTCAAGATTTTTACGGCTTTCCGTGCTACCTAAGTGTAAGGAAAGACCGCAGATTGCCATATGTTGCTTAGAGTGATTAGGTAAATTAAAATGCCTAGCAACTGGTTTCGATGTGTCCTTGTCATTCCTTTCCACGTCGCGAAGGTGTTCTCGGAATCGGTCACCTAGTCTTCTGCCTGTTTCGCCGATTTATATCTTTTTGCAATAAGTGCAAGTTATGCAATAGATTACATTGGCGGAGGTGCACGTGAAGTTATCGGCGATCTTAATGGATCGTTTAGGTCCCGATATTTTCTCAGTGTTGTGAATGAAAGGACACGTTTTGCATCGTGCACGAGCGCATTTAAAAGTGCCTGGTTGGTCATTAGTCTGAAAAGAATTTCTGACCAAAAAATTGCTAAGGTTTTGTCGCGTTTGAATGAAATGAGCGGAGGCTGCGAAAAGATAGTGCTTGTTTCTGGATCGCTTTGAAGTAATTTAAAGTTTTTAAGAATGATGGATTTAACTGAGTGGTTGTGAGGGTGAAACGTGAGAGTGAATGGAATGCGGTCGGAATCTTCTTTATGCGACGTTTGTAGTGCTGAATGTCGAAACTAGTTGAACTCTAACAGACCAACTCTAACAGGCCAACTCTAACAGACAATAACATTTGAGTAACATGTTGAAACGTTTTAACCAAAGATTTTGCTGATCGATTTGATTACTTCACTCTTCAATCTATAATACAAACCTCGCGACCTCCACGCGAGGTTGTGTTATAGGATTAACGCTCAAAATGTCAAATTCATTATTTTACTTCATATATAATACTGCATTAAGTCGATAACCAAATGTGTTTCACTTGTCCGCTGACCCAGAACATTCTTTTAAAATTGATGATTTTACTCACGAATGATAAGAACTCTTCACGAAGAACCCATTCTGCAAGAAAAATTGAATCGTGGGTCAGTGGAGTTGTCATTTGCTTCTTAAGAAAGCGTTTAAGCACTAAGTGTCATTTCCAATTGAAACAGTTTACATTATATAATACAAATATTTGCCATCCATACTGAAAACACACTAAGCGCTGACAGAAACCTTATATTCGTCATATCTGGGACGTGGTTTCATTTCATTTTCAATCCAAATATATTTCATAAATTCGATGATTTTGAAATTTGGCTCCTTTAACAAGATATCATTTCTAAGGAACCATTCAACCTAATTTCAAAGACCAGAAAAAGTAACGAAAGCTTGTTGAATTATCTTAATACCGTAAACGATTTAGCTGACCCCCTGTCAAATGAACAATTTTTTCTGAGAAACGGCCCCTACGCTACACAGTTTGTATTGGACACTCCTTCGTTTCTTGTCTTAAAGACACCCTCCACAACATAAACATTAATGGAGTGAAATCAGGCAATTTACTGTTTCTTGCTTTATCAAAATGGCTTTAGGGTTTGCAACTTGTTCAATATCATGTTCAAAGTAAAGTTAGCCGTCCTTGGCCTCCTCAGTCTCAGTTAGGGACACGACTATCCGTGCAAAATGAGCCAAACATCGACAGACATTGAAAGGGTTATGGATAACAACACCTAGTGAATGGACTGGATAGTCTGCTATTTATAAACTCTCGTAATATTTCCGTCAAAAGGAAATTAGGCTTGTCGAGCCTGAAAGATAAGACCGCCAAAAGGAATAGGAAATAATCAACTGCTTACAGTAACTGAATGGCTTTTTCTAATATATGTTATTTTTTATTTTCTTAAATAAGTTTAAAAATACACTTAAATGAAAATTCTTGCAAGATGCCAATTGTCTTTTAACAATATCCATTTCTCTTTCTTGATTGTCCGCGTTTGAACTTATTTCTACTTTCCCCATCAACTGGTGGCCATGTTTACTCTCTATCACGAGCAAAAAACGTTGAGCTCTTTGATGAAATAATCACATGATTAAGGTCAGTCGGACTTCAGCCATGTATCATCTCGGGTCATGGTTCAAATCATCCTGCGACGGTTCTTCTTGAGGTATTGTGTCACTTGGCCCCTTCATGTTTTCCTCGATTTGTTGCCTCAGATCCTCCATATCAGTTCCCTCTACCTGAGCTACTGTCTAATAAATGCACAAAAAGGAGAAATTCTTTTCGTTGAAAGTTCATGACATGGAAAGAAGTCGTGTGAAAGGACTACAGTAAAATTATCCAATCATTAGCTAATATATCAAATACCTGTTCGTTCCAAATGAGTTTAAATGTAGGCAGGGACGTGATTCTCTGTTGGTGTTTTATCACCTGTCAATAACCACATTGAGAGTAAAAAGGAGAACCGTTCATGTTTAATTAGCCTGTACTAGGCGTTCAGTTGGCGTCAGTCAGCTAAATATAACAAATGTAACAAACAGAAACCTAGATTTGCCTCATGTTGAATTTCGCAAATTTCCGCGCAACCAAAAAACTGATTTTAAAACAGGACTCTATGAAGAATCTTAGCCTGCAGTGCCGGCGTATTTTGGGCGCACGAGTGCACATTTTCGTATTAGGCCGCCATGTTAGATTTGGTAACTGTGGAGGATTGGGGCGAGGAAATATTTGCCGAGGGAGTAGGTGTTAAGTGGAAAAATGGGCCCATTTTTCCACTTAACACCCACTCCCTCGGCAAATACTTCCTCACCTCAATCCTACACAGTTACCAAATCTAAGATGGCGGCCTAATACGAAAATGTGCACTCGTACGCCCAAAATACGCCGGCACTGCAGGCTAAAGAATCTCGAAAGACATGACTTCCAAGGCAAGACAATCAGAACGATATAACAGGCGCCAAACCAACATTTGACAATTCTACTAGACGAAGAGACTAATATTAGTGTTAGTGATGTCACCAACCTTCAACTGGTCGATGTTAACCCGTACAAATAAAACTTGTCTGTTCATTCCATATTTAGCGTTTAACGAATCGTATGGGTCTGAAACAGACCTACATAATGAACACCTGTAACAAAATACAATAGCATTTTTAACTTTCTATTTCAAAGGCTCAATTCCATGAAGTTTTGTCAAAGTAGAACGAAAAGTGAACTAAGTGGATTCTTGTCACAAAACAAAACTGTTAAAAGTGGCCTTGGCGACAATGTCAGGAGTAAGCTACTAAGCAACATGACCAAAAAGGTCTAAGTTCAGTAGCTTTACGTGGAAACAATAGAATATAAGAGGAAAGAATTACCAAAGTGACGAAATGAGTCGTCTTGGCTTACCAATTGGCATAAAACTGAACAACAATAAGTTTGTCCCGCTCACTCTGTATTGATTGCCAGTCGTCGAGTTTCGTGATATTTCGTACACCGCACACTACAATAGAAACAAATGATAAGGTACAATTGTACATTATTGTGAAATATTTCGGATGAAGACTTTCTCTCACTTCGGAACGTCATTTAGGTCTACCCTCATGGATCATGCCCACAGGCGGTTGTATGATACTAGCTAGTGTGACAGCTCTCTTATCCGCAAAGGTCATTCTTAGTTCAATCAGAAGCTTATAATCTAGGTCATGAGCTTCTGGTTTAATACATCATAATACAGAGACTGTGGATCGGTGAAAAGATGTCGACTAAGGATGTAGAGTTATTCAGCTTTTTCAAGTCGTTGTGACAGGATTATTTCAGTGTATAACTAAAGCTAAATGAAAGGCATTTTCGTTCTATCATGTCACGAATGTAGCGACAGTATTCCGAACTGGATGAACGGGTTATGTATCTTAACAACACGATAGGAATATAAAACCTTAGTCTTTCATCGTACGTTTGAAATTGTGGGTCAAACTTAACATTGAAATACCTCAACAAAAACAATAGGCTGCAGTATATCAAAAAGGACGCTGGGTTTACCTGCTCCCTCTCCCTGAACGACGACGCCTTGTTGATCCGTTTTCTGCACCACAACAGTTGCACGAGTCACCAAACCTACACATCAAGTCCAATCATACATTTCATTCTCACAACTCTGACGAAAAAATTATTTTCGATAAGTGCTTCTAGAAGCGTAAAGCCTACGTTTTAAAGTCCTAAATTTATTAAAATCAAAACTTAAACGAAATCATCAAATGATCTGACGTATG